>NC_057800.1:707707024-707713102 GCF_018294505.1 Triticum aestivum
CGGCGGAGAAACCCCGCGTGTTGTGTGCGGTACAGGAGGCCCTGGGCGCAGCCGCACGGTACCGGTGCCGGCCGTCTCCCTCGCGAGTGAGGAGTGGCGTCGCCACTGAAGGGCGAGGTGCTCCATTCGTTCAAGAGGTAGGCAGCGCCCATCCCCGTCTTTCTGTGATGGATCCTACCCTCACGCTCCTTTCATACCCCCCCCCCTGGTGTTCTGCATGTATGATTTTCGATTCAAAACACACGCACACTCCACACCTAGATGCTTGATTTAGATTTTTTTTCCTTGTCCAAATGTCTAGGTTTTCCTCACTGTCATCCAATTCTAGCAGATTTCAGAGGCTTAAATGTAGGATCCTAGGCTCGGTTCAGATTTAAGAGGTTAAAATGCCTTTTTGCACCGAGACAAGCATGTGGGGAAGAGTACTTGCGATATACACTGGGGATTTGTTCAGTACGTTATGTTTGAAATGTTTTGTGACCACCTAGGGAAGTTCAGTACTTCATCTTGTATTTTTTGTAGGTTTTCAGACTTGATAAGTTCTAGTGATCAAGGGAAATTTTGCTTTTCAAATGTATATATTGAGCTGTTGCAATTACATATAGTCATGTAAAATGGTATTTAAGTAGGTTTCCAAAGCATTTTTTCCATGAATTCTTATGCAGATAGTAATGTCAAATTAGAAGAACGGACAGAGTGTTATTTTCATCATTTTTCAATTATTTTCAGATATGGTATATCATAACTGTTTTTTTTCTTTCTCCCATGCATATATAGACTTACTTTATCATACTGTGGTTTGTTTTCCTCTATTTTTGATGATAAATCTGAAATGAAGCAGTAGAACATCTTTTTTATCATTTATATTTTGCTCCTTTCAGCACAATGGGTAGACTAAGCAAATCACACTATGTGGATCTCCCTTAGATGCAGCAGCCCTGAGTCTTTTGGTATAGATGAAGATTGTCCATTACATGATGACATCAACGAAGATACCTCCAATGAGGTGACTCAGGTTTGTCTCTATACAATATACATTGACAGCAAGTGTCTATAGTATTTTTCTCTTTCTTTGTTTGGTGGTGATTAATGTAATTTACTTTCCCGCGGCAGGATCAATTATTGAAAGATGAAAAGTTTGATAAGGCTTTGATAGAGTTCTATATGAAACATGTATCTGCTTATGTTAAATCGATTTTTCTCGTTTTTCTTAATAGGCATGTTGTTTCCTTACGGCATAATGTTACTTGCGGAAATTGAAGAGTCTCAAACGGAAGATCACTTCGAACAGAGTGCATGAGGCTTCTCAAAATAATTTACATCAGGCTATGGGTTTTTCAAACTCGCAATTTCTTTTTAATCTTCATTTCAGTACTGATGCCATAAGGTTTTTGTATTTTTACAGTGGTATACATGTAATTACTAACGCATATACATGCTAATGGTTTTCTTTTTGTAAGGAAACCTGTATATACAACTGGATTTCCATCTATTTTTACTCAGGTTTTCCACTGGATATACATGCTAGTTAAAATGCTGCCATTTTGCTTTCTGCAACTTTTCTTTTTGTATTTACAGTGGTATACATTCTAATTTACTAATACATATACAATAAATAGGATGTATTCACAACTAGTTTTTACATGTGAATACACATGTATATACTAGTAAATTAGTAACTGAATCCTAATTTTATTTTCTAATTTCTTTTATATGTTAATACAACTGGATTTACACATTATTACCAGGTAAACTAGTAGTAAGCACAAGTGGATCTGCATGTAAATTACTAGGTCCCTAATTCTGTATATACAAATGGAATAACATCTAATTTACTTGTGTTTCATACACACATAAATTAGTAGTTATTGTTTTTTGATTTATTTTTTCATGTAACTTACTAGGTTCCTACTCTCTTTTATACAGAAATGAATTTTACATGTAGTTTACTTTTGGGTTAGTAAATTACTTTTTTCATGTTAATACAACTTGATCTAAGGTAGTTTTTACTGGACATACATGACAGTTGATTTTTTTTGTTTGTAAATAAGCTATATATACAAGTGGATTTACTTTGGGTTTTTTCATTAGATATACACGCTAGTTACACTGTACTTTTTGTATTTTTTACAGTACATTCTAATTACATGCTAATGATTTGTAATTAAGGTGTATATACAACTGAATTTACATGTATTTCATGTATGATTTTCCACCGGATATACATGCTAGTTACTAAATCCATACACATGCTTTATTTTTTATAAATAACCTGTATATACAATTGGATTTACATGTATTTTACTTAGGTTTTACACTGGACATGCATGCTAATTACTAAATGCATATACATGCTTCTTTTGTAAATAACTTGTATATACAACTGGATTTACATGCTTCTTACTTAGGTTTTCCATTAGCATGCTTTTTTTTGCAGATGTGATTGTTATTCAGACAATCAAACCTAGCAAGGGGGAGGGGCCAGGTTTTTTTCACTTTATTATTCACTAGCAAAAGGGCCATGTGTTGCAACGGAAGAAAAAAAATCATAATCTTCAATGGCGATGACCACATTTTGCTCACATCTCATCGCATGATTTTGAATTTTTGTTCACAAATGCAAGAAAATGTTTTTTTTAATTTATTAAGAAATAGGAGCAATGTTCACAATTTTTCAAAAATATTGTGGTTGTCAAAAAAACTTGGTAACTCAAAGAATTATTCTGAATTTCAAGAAACATTTTAAAAAATATACACTATAATATTTTGATCCTCCCCTGCAGTTGATTCTTCAAACTTCACGCGGGTATAGAGTCACAAAGAGTAGAAGCATTACCATTCAACTACATACCTTCGATCATTCCTGAACATTTTTACAAATTTGGGAACATTGTCACAAATCTTGAACATTTTTTACTATTTAAAAAATATTTAATTTTGAACATTTTTTCATATTGTGAATGGTTTTTAAACACTTTCTTTTGAATTGGCGAACAATTCTAGAATAGACGAACATTTTTTAGAAATTTGTGGATTTTTCTAAAATTCATGAACATTTTCTGAATAAGCAAACTTTTTATTAATCAATAAACTCTTTTGTATTTCACGAACTGTTTTTAAAATTTTAGGATATTTTTTTGAAATGCATGAACATTTTTGAATTAGCAAAAAGTGTGTTCAATTTCATTAATAATTTTAAATGCACGAAATTGTTTATGAAAATCATCAATTCTTTTTGATTTTATGAACATTTGTTTCAAAATTGCGAACATTGTTTTTAATATGCGAGCAATTTTAAATGAACGTTGCATTTTATTTTGTCTTGAAAATTTTATTTCAAAGTTGCCAGTTTTTCAAAATTGGCCGAATGTTACAAAATTTGGTCAAATCTGAGTCAAAATTTGGTCAATTTTCAGCCAAATTTAAGTAACTAGTTATGCGCTCCTGCAGGAAGTTGGTCCGGTCAGCGCTCTCTCATGTCTTGTAGTCTTCGAGTGTATATATAGAAATTTTAGGACAAATTATCGAATAGAGTAAAAAAATTGCATTGAAAAGATGCAAGTCATCATCTCTCTTCTCTTAAATTACACAACCCAATGAGCTAAGATCATGTAAAAATTAAGAAGACCATGTGTAGAACGTTATTGATCTTGATTACATTTATTTTATTTTAAAGTGCACTGTGAAGATGGAAATATACCTTTTTATGGACAAATCAAATTTTAAAGTCAAATGTCCCCTCTTGGCGCCAGACGGAGGGAGTATTTTTTCTCAACAAAAAAAAGGGCAGCCCCAGTGCATGTAGCTCTCGCTTGCGCAGGGTTTGGGGAAGGGTTCGACCACTTTGGGTCTATTGTACGCAGCCTTTCCGTACATTTCTGCAAGAAGCTGTTTCCAGGACTTGAACCCGTGACCTCATGGTCACAAGGCAGCAGCTTTACCACTGCGCCAAGGCTCCCCTTCCCTAGAAATCGTATAGTATATACCGGGTGCTGATGCTGCATTAATTCCCGGCCTTTGTTATCACCAGGCGGCAGACATGAGCTTCTTCAGATACCCGATGCTTGTTGGCGCCTGCCACGTCCATCTCGGAGAGCTTGTTCAGGTACCCGATGGCGCCTCTTGCACCTTTTGCTCACCGACGACGACAGGAGGCACGAGATGGCGTACTTCTTGACCGTGTCCCCCGGGCTCGGGTCCAGCAGGTGCACCAGGTTCGGCACGCTCTTGTCATCCTTCTTGACGCTCCTCGCGTTCGCCGGGCAGCTCATCAGGGTCGCCGCCGCCACCTCCCGCGCGCCGTTCGACTTGGCCTCCAGCAGCCGCACCAGCAGCGGCATGCACCCGTGGTCGGCCACTCGGCGCTTCATCTCAGGGGAACTGGAGATCCTGCAGATGCCCCCCGCGCCCGCCTGCTGCGCGCCACGGAGCCGTCCCGGAGCACATGCGCGAGCTGCGGGAGCACGCCGAGGGACACAAGTGTGTCCGGCGAGACGGCGCCCACGGCGGACTCCTGCGGCAGTGGGCCATCGAGGTAGGCGAGCAGGCTAGGCAGCGCGCCCTCGGACACCACGGCGCGCCGCAGGCTAGGCAGGAACTTCGCCGCGTACTACTTGGAACCCAGCACGCCGCCGCGGTCGAGAAGGCTGATCATCACGCGCACGATGCCTTCCTCGGCGAGCGCTTGCCGGACCTCCGGCACCGCGGAGAGGTTCTTGAGCGTGCCCGCGGTCGCGGATTGCGAGATGGAGTCCCCGGTCTGGCAGATTTCGATGAGTAGACGACGCGGGCAATCTTGGGTGACATGGACAGACGCTGCAGCGTGATGATGGCCTTCTCCCGGTGACATGGACGGACTCTGCCAGCCGGATGAACGGTGTCCACCTTCTCCCTGATCTTGGGCGCCGTCGCCATAAGCGGCTGCACCAGCGCGGCCACGTTGCCACGGCCGAGCGCCGACATCACGCTCTTCTCGTCCTCGCGCAGCGCATCATGGAGCCCCTCCACGGCCCGGTGCTTCGTCTCGGTGTGCCCGGTTTGCAGCCTAGCGAGCAGCTCCCGCACGTCCATCTGCGAGGCTGCTGCCGCCACCGCCTCAGAGCATCTCCAACAGCCGTCCAATGCGCGGCGCCCCAAAAACAGGTTTACAGCGTGCAAGTAAATTTTTTTAGGGCGCTAGAAGATGTTTGCTCCAACAAGCGCTGTAAAATATGCTGCGCGTGCGAGTCCAACGGTCCCAATCAAGCAGTCCCATCTGCAGCAGCCCAGAGTTTGCAGCGCGCGCGACCGGGCGTACTAAATATGCTGCGCGCGATGCCTTTTTGATGCGCGCGCTGCATTAGTTATAGCGCGTGCGCTTCTTGTGCGGCTGCTGGAGATTCTAAACCGGGCTCGCGCGCGTTAAAAGCAGTTTTTATACCGCGCGGCCCTCGTATAGCTCTTCTGTTGGAGATGCTCTCAGGAGGAGACGGAACGTCGCATCTGACAGCACACCTGTCTTGACAAGCAGCGCGCAGTCCAAAGGCTGAGGTCCAGCTTCCCGGTGAGAGCGTCGAGGTCGCTCTGCATCTGCAGCTTGCCAGCCTTGGGCGGCGAGCGTGGCTGCAACGGACTGCGGCAGCTCACGGCGGCACCCTCTCCAGCCTCACTGCGATGGTCTTCCACCGCCCGCCAAAGACGGTCGCCGCGTCCAGCGCCGCCGACACCAGGCCCCGTGCTCGCTCGAGCAGACGCTGCAAGCTCATTTCAAGCTCATTAGGCATCCACTAGACTAGTGATGCTCGCTAGCTCCTCAGTTAGTAAAGGAAGAAGCGGACAAATCCTGGAGGGAGAAAACAGCGGAGAAGAAGCTAGAACAAATTCAGACAAAATCAGGCAGAGGAGAGGAGCATAGCGTTGCCGTGCCCGGCCGTCGGCCCGCCAGAGAGGGGCCGGCCTTGCGCCAATGGCGGAGCCAGGAAAATTCAATGAGGAGGGCCAAACGTTGCTAAACCTAGTTGAGGAGGGCCAGTCCATTAAAATACTCTGTTTTAGCAGCAAAAAAATATGTGTTTACGCTAGTATTAGTCTTAAACCAAT
>NC_057800.1:707713282-707713870 GCF_018294505.1 Triticum aestivum
CTGATCCCGCTGTCTCCGCCACTGCCTTGCGCCGCCTAAGGGGCCATCGGCGTAGGTGGGGGGAGGGAATGACGTCAGCATGGAGGCAGCACCTTAGGTGGCAGAGAAGTGAAATTTTCGCTCCTAATTACTCCCTCCGTATTATATTAGTTATCGTTTAAATGGATGTAGAACGAGCACTCCGTATAGTGGTTAGTTATCAAATTGCGCATGTCAGGTTTGTCATAGTAGTAGAGGTAGGTAATTAATCCTAACAATCGCTAGTTCACTATTATTTTTTCCGTAAATTAATATAAGAGCGTTTAAATTACTATTTTAGTGATCTAAATGCTCTTATATTAGTTTACAGAAGGAGTACTCGTTAAGCTCCTGTTTTTTTTTTCTTTTTTTAGAATTCGTTAAGCTCCTCCTGTTTTTTTGAGGGGACGTTAAGCTCCTCCTGTTAGGCGTGCACTACAGGCCCGGCCGGATAAAGCCACGTGCCCGGCCGGCCCAGGCACGTGGGCTGACGTGCCGGCACGCCTACACCGGCCCAGTTGGCCAGGTTTGGGCCTAATGTTACCCCTAATAAAAAAAGGAAAAGAAAAA
>NC_057800.1:707714162-707725330 GCF_018294505.1 Triticum aestivum
CGTCGTTACCTCCCACCGCTCCTCCTGTGGACGCCCGCGAGCTCCGCATCGCCGCCATGGAGCTCGCGAGCTGCTCCGTCGGTCCTGGTTGAGCGCCGCCCGCCCCCCTCCCTCTCTCCCCTGGACGCCGCACGCGCCGCAGCCTCTTCCATCGACGCGCGCCTCCATCCCAGAAACGGGGAGATCGCCGGGCTTCTCAGATGGCCAGAGGTGGCGCCACACGGCGTCCCCCCAGGAGCCACGGGGACCCTGAACCGGGCGCGCCCCGGCCCGCCGCGACCGCCGCCGCGGCAGCGCGGCGCGGTCGGCGCAGTTGGTGGCATCAGCTTCCCGCACCCTTGACGCGCTTCATGCCCGCAAGCCCCGGGACCCTGCTTCTCTGGGTGACCTTCATCAGCTTCCTGGTATACTTCTCATGGCCGTATGTGGAGTTTCGTTTGGCGAAGCGCGGGATGGAACGCTCAGTGACGCCACTTGATGCGCCCCTGATGATGGATCTTCCTCAGGTGACGATACGTAGTCCCTGCCGTCATTCCTATCAACACTTGCTATGATAGAAACATCCTAATTGCTCCGTTAGGTGTTGTCATTATTTAAGTTATTATAGTATTATTCATGCTTTGCTAAGCAGTGCGTAGTGGACTTTAGAACAATAAGGGAATGGGCCACCACTATTCTACATTTGAATAGCAGGTTGACATATCTGGCTTAGATGAACTGGGGCTAAACATGCAATTACATTAGTGCAACAAACTACAATTATATGCTTTCTCAGAGCTCCAGCGAAGCAATTGTTAAGCGCTAGTGAAATTTACCCAGTTCTGGATGGTTTATATGTGATGTAAGGCTCCATTTTATTGTATGTTTTGGTACCATACAGATTATATTCCTGATGCAGTGATGCTTAGTATTGTCTGTATGCAGTTCCAAGGCGAACATCAGGAGAGCTTGTATTGGGGAACTTACAGGCCGAACTTATATCTGGGAATTCGTGCTAGGTGCTTCACTTCACCCATCTCTTTTCTCTTGCCCTTTTTACAATTCTAGTTATGATGATTCTCTCTCTTAGTCATCTTGGAATATCTATGCCAATTCATCTGACGAACATTTGGCACACTTCCCTAAAAAAAGAACATTAGGCACACATATATGTTTTGTTCTCTCATTTGGTTAGTACGCATGTGGAGGTGTGATGTACTCTTTTTGCTACTGGTTCAGCTTGCTATTTTATTGTTTATTATGTTGATTATGTACTGCCAAGCCTGTGAAAAATCATGCCGCTGCAATTTATATTACAGAACCCCACGATCTCTCTTAGCTGGGTTGATGTGGCTTGACATGAGAAATGGACAATATTCTCTTCGTCACACTTGCCAAGATTTTGATAAGCTTATCAAGCATGGGTGGGAGGCTCACAATGGCAGGGACTATGGACGTCAAGAGTTGATTGATCATGCTTTACGTTTGACCACTAGCTTCCTCAAAGAGAAAGGAGAGGGAAGTGGCTACGGTGGAGATTGGGTTGTTCGACTGGACGCACAGGACAAGAGGTATTCATCTGTTGCAAACTGAAAGAAATCATGTTTTAAACAAAGTAGTTTGTAGAATTATTTAGTGTCAAGCATGAGAAAGATATCATCTGTTATTGCTTTGCTTGCTACCTGAACATTGTATAAGGAACCAAAAGAAATTCATCTCGCCTTTATTTTAGGTCAAGTTTAAGTGAAGCCCAACAAAGCGCAACACATCTATTCTTCTATATTGCCGACGAAGATAGAAATTTGATCACTGTGGGCTCACATGAGACTTATTTAAGTGGTCATGCTCTTTTGGCGTTTGGGTTACATGACGATATTGGTGGCTGGGAGCTCCATTTGGGATCTAAGGTATACATTCTGATACTCATAACTTTAGCTTTCGTTTGGTATTTCTTACTATTAGTGTGGCGATATAATGACCCATGGTTGATATTTATGTTGTCACATATGAACTCTTTTCTCACAGGACAATGTGGAAATTCACAGAGCTGGGTTCCAGTCGATCAACATGCATGAACTAACTGATCTTGTTGAGCAAACACTAAGGAAAAATGTACCGTCTTAACTCTTTTTGTTTACCATATTATTGGAATACAAGTTTTAGAAACTTGCGTATCTCTGTATTATGTTCTGAAGTAGTGTTTTGCAATGCATTTAGCTGATTCTTTGGATCTTTCTAGGAAATGCAAACTGGGAACCTTAACCTACCAGACATGATTGAAGACTCTTCAAATATAATGATCTATCAGGTACTTCAAAGGAGACAACATGTATTACATCAATATGAATTCACAATCATACAACCTTATATATGTATCAACTGTGAACCCTAGAATAGGTCAACATACACCAGGTGCTTTATTTATGTTTTCTCTGTGTTTTTACAGGTTTCCATAAAACTTCCTGCCATGATAGACATAGTGCTCTTGTCAGGAGCTGGCTTAGACAATTCAATGATTGCAGAGCGTGTTAAAAGGCTGACAGGTGAGTTTGCTGCATAGTGCATAATCTGTAGAGATATGATCTGTTCACATGGGATTCATGTCTATCATCCATGATATGCATGCACCGAACATTTTGAAGGAGGAAACATGTGCTCTTGGCTTCGTTTTTGTTTCCTTGCATAGATATCATGCCTCTTTTTACCTGCATGTTTGGTTTCTGTTTAACCTGAAATCTAGGAATTTTGAACGCACTAGCTGAACGCCCATGCGTTGCCATGTCATTTTTATTTTTTATCGTCGCAAATGTCCAGGTGTAAACTAAAAATGAACGAGAACATTCATGTATATAGAAAAGATAGCCACATAATATCATAAAATCGTTTAAATCTTACAAAACTTGCGTTGTACTTGAAGTATCTATTCCTCACATGTACTACATAGTCTACATATATACTCCACGAGGGTCATCGCAATACAAGACATAATCATATGGTTTCAAATTATTTCACAAAAACTGCTCACTGAGTGCATATTACCTAGTACACAAACACAAGGGTTCCGTTATGCAATGTACATCGAGGACGTGTACCAATTAAAAGGGCAGCCCGGTGCATGTAGCTCCATCTTGCGCAGGGTCTGGGGAAGGGTCCGACCACTTTGGGTCTATTGTACGCAGCCTTTCCCTACATTTCTGTAAGAGGCTGTTTCCAGGACGTGTACCAATTAAGTTGCTGAAATCTTTCACCAGCTGTTTCGAGTTCTGACAGTGTGTTTGAATGCCTGCAAAACAGAAGTTAGATGTTGATTCTAAAACTGTGTTTCATTTGTTAAAAGGAACACACACTGTTGCAACAATATGGCAAAATTGTAGGAATGAAGTTTACCTTGGTATTTACTAAAAAATAAACCAATTAAAAAGAAAATTCGTCAGCATACTAACCTCCCAGGATAGTGGTGTGCAATTGCGTACTTGAAGACAAGGGCATGACAATGCTAGTCTTCCTGTGGAGGTAACAAAGAACTAATGCATGCAGCTGACAAGGATAGAATGAGAGAACTAATCGCTGCTCCTATGAATGCATATACACTGTTGAAGAACTGCTATTCTGTTCCTCTTGCTCTCTTGGCTTGCAGTTTGGTCTTTGTTGGAAGATACCGGAGGGGCGGTAAGGTACAGGTTCAGAAGGGGTTGTGGTGTTGAATTCTTACCCCTTTTTACCTGCATGTTTGGTTTCTGTTTAACCTGAAATTTAGGAATTTTGAAGTCATTGTTTCATTGTTTGTTAGTTGTTATATTAGTACTGACTTCACATTTTTAGGTCCCATGCTGAGCATGCGCCTTGAATCAAAACAGAAGCATTTTGAAGAGAGATACAATCACATTTTCAATGTCAATAATAAGGTGCCACCATGCAGCTCATTGGATGAGCTTTGTGACTTTGTGATTTCCGCAATCTCTTTTTTTGCACTGGCGTGTCTCAACTATATATATATATATATATATATATATATATATATATATATATATATATATATATATATAATTTTCCTAATCAAATCTGCATTTGCTTTCGTGTGTGTACATGATAGGCTGGTTCATTTTTGCTAGTGTTTGTGTGGTTGGCAGTTGCAGGACACTCTAAATGCAAATTGATCTCTTGCTAGGGAGATAAGTAGTGTTCTAGGAAGTAGATAAATCTTGACTAGAAAGGACGTCATGGATGTATGTTGATGTATTGTTGCTCTGATGCAGATCCTATCCAAAGAACTATCTGTTGGTAGAGTCGCCTTGTCAAGTCTTCTTGGTGGTATCGGCTACTTCTTCGGGCAGTCAAAAATTGCATTCCCAAAAAGTTTCATTGTAAGTTTGGGATTCATCTCATAATCTTATCTCTTCCCTTTTCCTCAGGGGTGTTGGCCGCATTACTCTGTGTATTGATCTGCTCATACTGGAACTCCTGTGTAGTTTATTTTTCTCATTAGAACTGTGTTCAATCTGTTAGTAGGCCAGATAGAAATTCTAAGTTATTGCATATCACCAAAAAATATAATGTTTGAAGCATTTCCATTGCAGCAAAAATATGGCGATAAACATATTCCATATTGGCCTGCAGCGCTATATACAGCCGTCCCAAGTCGCTCATTCTTCCCTAGGGGATTCCTGTGGCACGAGGGCTTCCATCAGTTAGTCATTTGGTAAGCATTTGATCAATTTATAATCTTTGATGCATCATGTGTGCTACACCATTTCTTTATCCGGACATTTTTGCTTTCATGCTATTGGTTTCTGTTTATTATTAACATGCACCGATTTACAGGCGCTGGGATGCTCAGATATCCATGGATATAATTGGTCATTGGTTAGATCTAATTAATGCAGATGGATGGATTCCAACAGACCAAATCTTAGGAGCTGAATCATTAAGGTTAGTGTCCACTAAAAACAAATAACTATGCTCATAGCTACTGATTTCTCAATTCCTTACATCTAGTTTTGGCTTCATGCAGCCTAGTACCCGAGAAGTTTGTTCTGCAGGACCCTTCCAATGGAAACCCTCTGACCTTATTTCTTGCGATACATGGTAGGGCATTAGTTCCTCCCTTGCTTTTTCATTTGTGTTTAGAATTGTGATATCTAAATTCTTTCCTAGATTTGCTGTTTAGTTTTGCAACTTGCATGCTTCTAAATGACAAATGTTGAAATATAATCAGGATACAAATAAAAATTCCCCATCTTTGTCAATCTTCTTTTAATTAGGAAAAATGAGCAAGGAGCTCCTTAGGATTCATTAAAGAATGAGATGGCCAGATATGCGCCTTCCTCCTGGGACTTGAACTTGGGTAGTTTTGGAGGTTAAACAACTTTCCTACCATCAGTTGGCCACTGGCCTGTTCCCCGATAACCCTCCTACTTCAGATATCCAGCGCATATAAAATAATACTCATGCAAGTGAAAACATGGCTTAGAAGTTCTACAGATTTTGTGACATTAGTTGCTTTGGCGCATGCGTATAAAATTATGTGCTGAGAGACTTATTCGCATTGGCCAAGCATCAAACGCTTTTGTTAATGTTTTGATCTGGGCAATGAACAATTGTGATTAAGTGCTTTCAATTCTGTGAATTGAATCATGTTTTTTAATTTCTCATCTCAGACTTGGCAAGTGGCATGCGTGCAAACCAGTTTTCGGGTGAGGAAGCTGAAAAAATTTCCACTTTCCTTGAAAGGGCTTATGTACGGCTGAATTCTTGTTTTCAGTGGTTCAACAGTAGACAATCTGGTGAGGTTTGCTGTTCCCTTGTTTTATATTCTTTATTTACTCTTAAGATTGACTAACCATAGGTGGCTTTGCAAATGGATATAATCTATTTTTGTTCTGGCACGCATGGGGACTGTTCAGAAAATGCTTGAACATGCTGAATCAGCAAGCTGATATGATTAGATCTATAATCATCTGACCAAAGGCGCACTCTAATTGCAGTAAGCAAATTGGCACAATTCCGAGAAAGTAACCAAAGCTAGGCCAGAAGTGAAAACAGCTAACACAGCTGATAAAATCGTCTTTTCTGTCGATCTTCTACATCAGAAGCTAACCCATTATGTTTCTACTTGTCATGTCCAGATTGCCTATCTGTTTCTCATTGATTTTTTTTTTTACCTGGAAAATTTGTTTCTAGGGAAGTATGAAGGGACTTTTTTTTGGCATGGAAGAGACAGTATAACGATACGGGAGTTGAACCCAAAGGTTTTGGAACAGTTCTTAGTTGCTTGCTCCCACTATTGCTTATTAATTTGATAAAAGCTTTAGCTGTTGAGAATCGAGTTTCTTCCCTTGCCTTCTCTACATTACTGAAGCAGCATGATCACACTTAGTGTTGTACAGACATCGACATCTGGTTTGGATGACTATCCTCGTGCGTCTCACCCTAATGATGATGAACGCCATGTTGATCTTCGATGTTGGATGCTTCTTGCTACAAAATGTATGCGGTTAATTGCAGAATTGCTTAAAATGGACACCTATCTTGAGAAGGTACTGTATAAACATAACTTGTAGCTTTGCCTTAACCATTCTCCGAGTGTCTCTTCTTGAAACATTTTATTGAACTTCTACAGGATTACTATAATCTGTCAATTCAACTTTCGGATTTTGGGACCCTTAACAAGGTAATTCTCTGGAATTTCTGACAATTTCTTCTCATTTGTGGATGCTATCTTTTTTTAGATCAATCAGATATTTATTTTTGAAAAAAAGTTGATGCATTATATTTTGGATTTGAATAAATGCATTCAACGGAATGCTAATAATTACAAATATGATACAATTTTCGTATGCAACCATTTTAACTAGACAAGCTGTTGAACGGTGGTGGTTAATGCTATCGAGAACTTCAGTGTGTATTTTTTATTTTACTTCCCGCCTAAATTTGAAGGGTAACATAAGAAAATATCTTGGGAGCAGTATTGGAGAAAAACATGCTGATCTTTCTATTTTCTGCGGAGTATTCCAATATTATGGTTTCCATATGCCAGTAGAAGACCATAAAGTATTGCACGAAAGGCTCAAATTCATGATATAATATGTGCTTATTTTTTTACTCAAATAGCAATATCTGCTACATGCTTTTTATCAACTGCCATTGAGTTTATGTATGTCATGAAGGTGTTCAAGCTATTATTTGTTAGATTCATTATTGTAAGTCTTCTCATCTTTACAGATGCACTTGGATGTTAAAAGTGGTGGCTATTTTGATTATGGTAAACATACAGAAAAGGTTGGTGTTGCATTTCCTCTGAATTTGTCATTACTTACCAGACATGATGATTTTGATTTTAAGATCATTGTTGAAGGTTCGGTTGAGATGGTATGAATTAGAAGGTAAGTATGCCATGAGACGGGTACTTTTAAGAGAGACATTACAGCCTCATCTGCAATTAGTACCCCATGTTGGTTATGTCAGCCTTTTCCCCTTCATGATGGGGGCCATTCCACCAGTAAGCTCTTAACTTCCATCTACTTGTTTCTCATTTTTAGTATTCTCCATCCCAGCTTAGTGATACTGACGCTCATCTGAACTGTACCAGAGTGATAAGCACCATTTAACTTTTTGCAGGAATCATGGGTTCTTGAGAAGCAGCTGGACATCATATCTGATAGGTCTATCTTGTGGACGGATTATGGCATTCGGTCACTTTCTAGAACAAGGTATACATCTAAAGGTCACTGTTTATTTCTCTTGGTGAAGGCACCTCAAACTTTGGAACTTACAGAACATCTATGTCAAAAAGCGTAACTGGCCAGTCATATTATACTTGTGTAATGTTATTATCGGCTAAACGGGCAACTGGATTCTGAATTATAATTTGCTGACCCATGGTCCAGTTCAATGTACATGAAGCGTAATATGCCACATGCTGCTCCGTCTTGGAGAGGTCCAATTTGGATAAACATGAACTACATGATTCTTTCGGCACTTCATCACTACTCACACGGTAAAATCTTTGACACTTGCTGTGAAACAAGTAATGTAGACTTTGGTAAACTTCACTGCGTGCACGCTGATCTTAACATCATCCTGTACTGCAGCGGACGGCCCGTACATGGGCAGGGCAGGTGAGCTGTATGATGAACTAAGATCGAACCTGATTCGGTACAGCCATCTTTCCTTCTCGCATGCTGATTGAAAGTAGTTGAAGCGTAACATCTCTTATAGACTGCTCGCATTTTGTAGGAATATTGTGCATAATTACCATGAGACAGGCTTCTTCTGGGAGAAGTATGACCAGAAGAACAGAGGCAAGGGGAAGGGCGCGAGGTCATATACAGGATGGAGTTCACTTATAGTTTTGATAATGTCAGAGTCATACCTTAGCATTGCCGACTTATCCAATTAGCCACGTAGAAGGTAACGGTCCCAAACCACATAAATTTGATCACATATTGTTATTTTCCCATGTGCTGATAAAAGTTTAGACATCCCAGGCAGTAGAGCTATGGAGCAAAGATAATCCTTGCACAGTACCTGACCGCGCGGTGATTGGACGTTACAGCCCATACCGGTGTCAGTTTGCCACGAGTATTTGAGACATGTGAAGCCATCTGAGTCCGGACTGTGAAATACAAACCGTGACACGTCTGCATGTCCCAATTTTATTTTTTTTTGCAAAATGTCTGCATGTCCCATTGCTGTAAATATTTATGCCTTTCAATGGGACCGTTGGGTCCTCGTGTGCGTTAGGTCGGAAATTATTGTGTTTTGTTTCAAGAAAGTTCACCAGAGTTTCTACTCGGGTATATGAGTGCTATTTTTCATGAAAATTCGCATGATTAAATTCTACTGGATATTCATCTGTACCAAGTTTATTATACCTGAAAATTTGATTACCAATGTTAAAAAATGGCCCCTATTCCGCCAAAAAAATGACCCACATGGCGCCTTGTGGGAGCGTCCGACACAGGTGGCCAGGGATGCCATGTCGGATATCGATAGGTGGGCCAGGCCTGGCAGTGGCACAACAGATCTACTTCACTTTACCTTTCTTCATTCCATTTCTCCCGCCCGATGCTCCTGTTTCCTGTCTAACCCACGCCCTCGTCGTCCACGCACACCGTTTGCCCCCCTCGCCGCCATGCTGTCGAAGGGACCAAAGGCGGCGACAATGACGACCTATGCCAAGCCACGCAAGAAGCTGGTGCCTAAGGGCATGTACAATGGTGGCATATGGATACATATGCCTCATAACAAAAAGTAATTTGAGGCATCTACATTAATTTTTTCTCTCCAATGCAAGCTATCACTAGTGGGCCTCATTAAAAAATAAAAAATAAAGACTAGTACACATGCATCTTTACTTTTCACTTAACCTTTTCAGCTTTTGTCACCGGACCATATTTTTTCTCTTCAAGCACCCGCCTTCTAAAAAGGATCCCGCTTCTCTATCCGAACCTACTTTACGTCATATCCGATCCTACATGACATGCGAGGCATCACCTTGAGGCTATGCATTGTACATGCCCTAAGGTGAGGCCAGATGTGATGTCAGCTGCGGAGTGGGAGGCTGACAGCATCCGCCGGAAATACTCGAGGGCGGAACGGAGGGGGTGGCCTGTCAATGATACCATCAAGAAGGCGGCGATGAACCTTGCCACCTTTAGCCAAGGGAGCACCGTGGTGGTGCTCCATTCCAGGAGTGCATCGCCGTCTTTCCCCGTGTTAACGTATCTGTGTATGTATCTACATGTATGTATGCCATTGTAATGTGTTGTAACGATCTCCTAGTCCTTAGGATCGCCAGGTCCACTCCCCGCACTGGCCTGCGTGCCTCTCGTTGCGGGAGTCGTTGTGATCAGGCTATTTGTACCCTGTAACTTCTGTCCATAATCAACATGATTTCATAACAGCTATTTCCTCCGTCTATCTTGGTATCAGACACCATGGCCTTCGAGGACATCTTCGGCGACCTCCCTTCCTCTGCTGATGCCGCCACCGCCGTGTCCTCCCCTCCTAGTTCCATTCCCGCTGCCTCTTCTGCCCTCTCCACCAAGGTCACACCTCCTTCCCACCCACCCCACGATCAGGGACGGATTCAAGGGGGGACGAGGGGGGGCGAGACCCCCCCTAACGATCGTGTCACACCTTAATAGCGATCAGTTGGTCGCTAATTTTTCTTCGTAAACAACTATCCGTGACTTGCTTCGCCCCCCCTGTGCCTCGCATGGCCAGAGCCCATGTACTGTTGTCACAAGCGATTGCAGCCAAAAGGCCCAAATTCCTGAAAAATAAGAATGGAAGGTAGCCCACAATGGAAACAAAGAGGCCGCGCGCCAGGCTAGGAAGCAGCAGTAATCCCTCAAAAAAGGCTAGGAAGAAGTACACACGGTTGAGATCTCCTGTAAATCTAATCGCTTCGTTGCCAACCTGCTAAAAAAACTGCTCCTCGATCGAGCCTGCCGCCGGCCATCTGCTAGATCTTCTATCAAATCTCTCCTTCGAGAAGGGAAAAGGACAGGAAAAGTATCGATGTGTCGACCCCGCATTCTTGTCGGCCGGCCGTATGGACGAGCAACCAAACGAGGGTAAAAAGGTTAGTGTTTACTTACTTTTTAGCATTAGATTAGGTTGTCTCTCAAACCCTAGAAGTTGTAATTGTAGAACTACATGAATGAACAATTAGCTCATCACACGATTTGGTCTCAGATTCCCAATATTGCGGCCGCTGCCCGCTTGCTGCCATCAGCCACCATCAGGAAGCACAATTGTTTGTGATTGGTTGCATCTCCTCTACATCCAAACTTGACTAAACGGTGACTCTGTAGTCTGTAATGGCCGCCGCTGATCTCTGTTGCCGGCTTGCTGCCAGCATGCACCATCTTCCATGGCGGGAATGGATCGTTTCATGAGGTATAAATGTATAATAATTATTATTTTGACATCAGTATATTATTAATATGGTAATCCCTAAAGCATTAGATAGTAGCAGATGTAGTTACATGTGTTTACTCGACGATAGGTAAATACATAGTTTATCTATTCTCTCGGTTTAGCTGTTTTTTTCTGGACAAAACACATATTGCTCTTTTCAAGCCATTTGCTTCAAGTCAAAACGCTTTACACTGAAACTCTGAATTCAACATGCTAATCATATGATTATGTAGCTAACTGTAGAGGTATAGTAATCTCTTTCG
>NC_057800.1:707725713-707728957 GCF_018294505.1 Triticum aestivum
CACGATCCTCAGTCTCTTCTGAACTTCCATCAAGACCACATCTCAAATCACATCAAGTTCAAACTCGATCCCTCGGAGAACAACTACATCAAGTGACGTACTTTCTTCAACTTCGTTCTTCTCCAGCATCGCGTCCAGCACCATGTTCTTCACCCGCCCCCTGCCAATCCCGACGCCGCCTGGCTTGCCGTGGATCAACGGCTGACCCTTTGGATCCTCTTCACCCTGGCTGACTCCCTCCTCGAGCTCATCATGGGGGGCGCCAACGATGCGTACACGGTGTGGACTCGCGTGCGGGACTACTTCCAGTCCAACCAGGGGGCTCGCTACCTTCATCTCACGCGCCAATTCCGCAACCTCAAGCAGGGGAACCTCACCGTCTCTGACTACGCCCGGCTATTTAAGCCGGTTAACGCAATTCTCTCGAGGCGAGGTGGTACTAAAAAAGATTTACGCCGCGTGTAGTTGACTTGGTGACGCGCTGGCCGACCCATTAAACGCACCGGGCTCGGTTGTTGGGCCTTAGTTGTTTTCTAAAGTATTATTTATCATGAAAACATTAAAGTTGCAGGAAAAAATGTCTGAAAAACAAAGCCAAAATTTGTAATCAATTTCATGCTATATTTGCACTCGCTGAGTCAAGCGAGGCGTCCGAGTGTGGATTAAAAAAAATCTTTTTTTATAATTATGGAATTTAAAACAAGATATTGTGTTTTAATGCTAACAATTTAATATCCACGTATAGAAATATGTTTGATTTTGAGAAATGTGTATGAAATTGTAAACAAGTTGTTATTAATAATTTTTGGGCTTAGAATTTAACAAAGGTTTGGGTTTGGAATAATTTTGGGGTCTCCTCTTTGAAAATGTTCTTGTACAGAAAAAATGTTGTAATATTTTTAACTATTGTATTTTTGATTTCTGCTATTTATCTACGACAAAAATTCTTTGAATGTCAGAAAGCAATGAAAACCCTAGAAAATCCATACAACGTTGAAAAGCGACCAAATTGACAGGAATGCTTCTAATGTTGATACAATTTTTTAGAAAACATTTGGGTCATGTGGCACCCCGGCTAAGAGCAACCGGTTTACCTTGCATTGCCAGTCCAGAGATCATGTCTTCTGGCAACACACAACAACTTGGTACAGAAAATAACTGCTTTATTGATCTCTTGCAGATACATAGGTTCGAATATTACATGACAGGCGAGGCCAAGCGGCACACACGATGCGGCTGCACTTACGTACACAGTAAACATCTCGGGGGCTTCGACGATAAGGGAAACTCCTGCTCGGCAGCGGAAGGACAAGCTAGCGGGACTCCACTCCTCAAGGACACTGCTGGGACACGGCCTAGAACGCGGCGTACCGATCGACATCAACTCCTTGCCCGTCTTCTCCTGCATCTGGCATGACACGCCAGGTGAGTACTTGGAATGTACTCACAAACACACAACAAACAAAGCAAACACGACAAACAATAACAAGGCATTTAACATGTTAATGCATGAGCATGAACATGATACTATAATTCATGATGTGTACGTGGGTTATTATCACGGTCCCTCAGACTCTCTTACCATCTCGGGGTTACCTCATAGCCACCATCAACATCTTACCATCGCGATCATCACTCGATCACAACAATACCAACCATAGTGATCATCACACGATCACCAACTTCTACTTGTGCCATTTCGGTGTTATTAAGTGTGCAGGTTAATTATTTCTGTTGACCCACATTATGACCTACTACGAACCGTGCTCATATCCGAGGACACGACTATCTATAAATTATACACTCTGCAGAGGTCAGTACACTATACCCACACCATGGAACTGATGGCCTCGTGCTCTTATTCTGGTGGACCAACGACGTTGCAACAAAACCAATCTATTGCATAACACTCTCCCAGCCACTCCGACAAACTCCCATTTGGGCTATGTCATGAGTGGCCCCAATGTCATCTCGTGACATCCTCCACGTATGTGGCAGCCACCGTGGTGGCAAAACCAAAACAAACACGTCCCAAACGGGGACATCGGTACTGTACAACTCGATCACGATCTGACGATGCAGCTCTTGAGGAAATATGCCCTAGAGGCAATAATAAAGTTATTATTTATTTCCTTATAATCATGATAAATTTTTATTATTCATGCTAGAATTGTATTAACCGGAAACATAATACATGTGCGAATACATAGACAAACAAAGTGTCACTAGTATGCCTCTACTTGACTAGCTCGTTAATCAAAGATGGTTATGTTTCCTAACCATGAACAATGAGTTGTTATTTGATTAACGGGATCACATCATTAAGAGAATGATCTGATTGACATGACTCATTCCATTAGCTTAGCACCCGATCGTTTAGTATGTTGCTATTGCTTTCTTCATGACTTATACATGTTCCTATAACTATGAGATTATGCAACTCCCATTTACCGGAGGAACACTTTGGGTACTACCAAACGTCACAACGTAACTGGGTGATTATAAAGGAGTACTACAGGTGTCTCCAAAGGTACATGTTGGGTTGGCGTATTTCGAGATTAGGTTTTGTCACTCCGATTGTCGGAGAGGTATCTCTGGGCCCTCTCGGTAATGCACATCACATAAGCCTTGCAAGCATTACAACTAATATGTTAGTTGTGAGATGATGTATTACGGAACGAGTAAAGGGACTTGCCGGTAACGAGATTGAACTAGGTATTGGATACCGACGATCGAATCTCAGGCAAGTAACATACCGATGACAAAGGGAACAACGTATGTTGTTATGCGGTCTGACCGATAAAGATCTTCGTAGAATATGTAGGAGCCAATATGGGCATCCAGGTCCCGCTATTGGTTATTGACCGAAGACGTGTCTCGGTCATGTCTACATTGTTCTCGAACCCGTAGGGTCCGCACGCTTAAGGTTACGATGACAGTTATATTATGAGTTTATGCGTTTTTGTGTACCGAAGGTTGTTCGGAGTCCCGGATGTGACCACGAACATGATGAGGAGTCTCGAAATGGTCGAGACGTAAAGATTGATATATTGGAAGCCTATGTTTGGATATCGGAAGTGTTCCGGGTGAAATCGGGATTTTACCGGAGTACCGGGAGGTTACCGGAACCCCCCGGGAGCTATATGGGCCTTAGTGGGCTTTAGTGGAAAGGAGAAAGGGGCAGACCAAGGTGGCTGTGCGCCTCCCCCCTTCCCCTAGTCCTATTAGGACTAGGAGAGGTGGC
>NC_057800.1:707729173-707762463 GCF_018294505.1 Triticum aestivum
CCAGAGGGAGTAGGACTCTCCTGGCGCGCCACACCTTGGCCGGCCAGCCTTCCCCCTCTAGTCCTTTATATACTGAGGCAGAGGCACCTAGAACACACAAGTTGATCCACGTGATCTATTCCTTAGCCGTGTGCGGTGCTCCCAGCCACCATAGTCCTCG
The DNA here is from genome assembly GCF_018294505.1 of Triticum aestivum. Lineage (NCBI taxonomy): Eukaryota > Viridiplantae > Streptophyta > Magnoliopsida > Poales > Poaceae > Triticum > Triticum aestivum. Next base: position 707,729,334 of record NC_057800.1, read on the forward strand.
ATAATACTGTAGCGGAGTTTAGGCGAAGTCCTGCTGCCGTAGTACATCAAGATCGTCACCACGCCGTCGTGCTGACGGAACTCTTCCCCGACACTTTGCTGGATCGGAGTCCGGGGATCGTCATCGAGCTGAACGTGTGCTCGAACTCGGAGGTGCCATAGTTTCGGTGCTTGATCGGTTGGATCGTGAAGACGTACGACTACTTCCTCTACATTGTGTCAACGCTTCCGCAGTCGGTCTGCGTGGGTACGTAGACAACACTCTCCCCTCTCGTTGCTATGCATCACCATGATCTTGAAAATTGTTGAAATTACTACGAAACCCAACAGTGGCATCAGAGCCTGGTTATTTATGTTGGTATTATATGCACGAGTAGAACACAAGTGAGTTGTGGGCGATATAAGTCATACTGCCTACCAGCATGTCATACTTTGGTTCGGCGGCATTGTTGGACGAGACGACCCGGACCAACATTACGCGTACGCTTACACGAGACCGGTTCCCCCGACGTGCTTTGCACATAGGTGGCTTGCGGGCGACTGTCTCTCCAACTTTAGTTGAACCAAGTGTGGCTACGCCCGGTCCTTGCGAAGGTTAAAACGGAGTCTATTTGACAAACTATCGTTGTGGTTTTGATGCGTAGGTGAGATTGGTTCTTGCTTAAGCCCGTAGCAGCCACGTAAAACTTGCAACAACAAAGTAGAGGACGTCTAACTTGTTTTTGCAGGGCATGTTGTGATGTGATATGGTCAAGGCATGATGCTAAATTTTATTGTATGAGATGATCATATTTTGTAACCGAGTTATCGGCAACTGGCAGGAGCCATATGGTTGTTGCTTTATTGTATGCAATGCAATCGCGATGTAATGCTTACTTTATTACTAAACGGCAGTGATAGTCGTGGAAGCATAAGATTGGCGAGACGACAACGATGCTACGATGGAGATCAAGGTGTCACGCCGGTGACGATGGTGATCATGACGGTGCTTCGGAGATGGAGATCACAAGCACAAGATGATGATGGCCATATCATATCACTTATATTGATTGCATGTGATGTTTATCTTTTTATTGCATCTTATCTTGCTTTGATTCGCGGTAGCATTATAAGATGATCTCTCACTAAATTATCAAGAAGTGTTCTCCCTGAGTATGCACCGTTGCCAAAGTTCGTCGTGCCCAGACACCATGTGATGATCGGGTGTGATAAGCTCTACGTCCATCTACAACGGGTGCAAGCCAGTTTTGCACACGCAGAATACTCAGGTTAAACTTGACGAGCCTAGCATATGCAGATATGGCCTCGGAACACGGAGACCGAAAGGTCGAGCGTGAATCATATAGTAGATATGATCAACATAACGATGTTCACCATTGAAAACTACTCCATCTCACGTGATGATCGGTTATGGTTTAGTTGATTTGGATCACGTGATCACTTAGAGGATTAGAGGGATGTCTATCTAAGTGGGAGTTCTTAAGTAATTTGATTAATTGAACTTAAACTTATCATGAACTTAGTACCTGATAGTATCTTGCATGTTTATGTTGATTGTAGATAGATGGCTCATGCTGTTGTTCCGTTGAATTTTAATGCGTTCCTTGAGAAAGCAAAGTTGAAAGATGATGGTAGCAATTATACGGACTGGGTCCGTAACTTGAGGATTATCCTCATTGCTGCTCAGAAGAATTACGTCCTGGAAGCACCGCTAGGTGCCAGGCCTACTGCTGGAGCAACACCAGATGTTATGAACGTCTGGCAGAGCAAAGCTGATGACTACTCGATAGTTCAGTGTGCCATGCTTTACGGCTTAGAATCGGGACTTCAACGACGTTTTGAACGTCATGGAGCATATGAGATGTTCCAGGAGTTGAAGTTAATATTTCAAGCAAATGCCCGGATTGAGAGATATGAAGTCTTCAATAAGTTCTATAGCTGCAAGATGGAGGAGAACAGTTCTGTCAGTGAGCATATACTCAAAATGTCTGGGTATAATAATCACTTGATGCAATTGGGAGTTAATCTTCCGGATGATTGCGTCATTGACAGAATTCTCCAATCACTGCCACCAAGCTACAAGAGCTTCGTGATGAACTATAATATGCAAGGGATGAACAAGACTATTCCCGAGCTCTTCGCAATGCTGAAAGCTGCGGAGGTAGAAATCAAGAAGGAGCATCAAGTGTTGATGGTTAACAAGACCACTAGTTTCAAGAAAAAGGGCAAAGGGAAGAAGAAGGGGAACTTCAAGAAGAACAGCAAGCAAGTTGCCGCTCAGGAGAAGAAACCCAAGTCTGGACCTAAGCCTGAAACTGAGTGCTTCTACTGCAAGCAGATTGGTCACTGGAAGCGGAACTGCCCCAAGTATTTGGCGGAGAAGAAGGATGGCAAGGTGAACAAAGGTATATGTGATATACATGTTATTAATGTGTACCTTACTAGAGCTCGCAGTAGCACCTGGGTATTTGATACTGGTTCTGTTGCTAATATTTGCAACTCGAAACGGGGACTAAGGAATAAGCGAACACTGGCAAAGGACGAGGTGACGATGCGCGTGGGAAACGGTTCCAAAGTCGATGTGGTCGCGGTCGGCACGCTACCTCTACATCTACCTTTGGGATTAGTATTAGACCTAAATAATTGTTATTTGGTGCCAGCGTTGAGCATGAACATTATATCTGGATCTTGTTTAATGCGAGATGGTTATTCATTTAAATCAGAGAATAATGGTTGTTCTATTTATATGAGTAATATCTTTTATGGTCATGCACCCTTGAAAAGTGGTCTATTCTTATTGAATCTCGATAGTAGTAATACACATATTCATAATGTTGAAACCAAAAGATGCAGAGTTGATAATGAAAGTGCAACTTATTTGTGGCACTGTCGTTTAGGTCATATCGGTGTAAAGCGCATGAAGAAACTCCATACTGATGGACTTTTGGAACCACTTGATTATGAATCACTTGGTACTTGCGAACCGTGCCTCATGGGCAAGATGACTAAAACACCATTCTACGGTACTATGGAGAGAGCAATAGATTTGTTAGAAATCATACATACCGATGTATGTGGTCCGATGAATATTGAGGCTCGTGGCGGATATCGTTATTTTCTCACCTTCACAGATGATTTAAGCAGATATGGGTATATCTACTTAATGAAACATAAGTCTGAAACATTTGAAAAGTTCAAAGAATTTCAGAGTGAAGTTGAAAATCATCGTAACAAGAAAATAAAGTTTCTACGATCTGATCGTGGAGGAGAATATTTGAGTTACAAGTTTGGTGTACATTTGAAAAACTGTGGAATAGTTTCGCAACTCACGCCACCCGGAACACCACAGCGTAATGGTGTGTCCGAACATCGTAATCGTACTTTACTAGATATGGTGCGATCTATGATGTCTCTTGCAGATTTACCGCCATCGTTTTGGGGTTATGCTTTAGAGACGGCCGCATTCACGTTAAATAGGGCACCATCAAAATCCGTTGAGATGACACCTTATGAACTATGGTTTGGCAAGAAACCAAAGTTGTCGTTTCTTAAAGTTTGGGGCTGCGATGCTTATGTGAAAAAACTTCAACCTGATAAGCTCGAACCCAAATCGGAGAAATGTGTCTTCATAGGATACCCAAAGGAGACTGTTGGGTACACCTTCTATCACAGATCCGAAGGCAAGACATTCGTTGCTAAGAATGGATCCTTTCTAGAGAAGGAGTTTCTCACGAAAGAAGTGAGTGGGAGGAAAGTAGAACTTGACGAGGTAACTGTACCTGCTCCCTTACTGGAAAGTAGTACATCACAGAAAACTGTTTCAGTGACACCTACACCAGTTAGTGAGGAAGCTAATGATAATGATCATGAAACTTCAGATCAAGATACTACTGAACCTCGTAGATCAACCAGAGTAAGATCCACGCCAGAGTGGTACGGTAATCCTGTTATGGAAGTCATGCTACTCGATCATGATGAACCTACGAACTATGAAGAAGCGATGGTGAGCCCAGATTCCGCAAAATGGCTCGAAGCCATGAAATCTGAGATGGGATCCATGTATGAGAACAAAGTATGGACTTTGGTTGACTTGCCCGATGATCGGCAAGCAATTGAGAATAAATGGATCTTCAAGAAGAAGATTGACGCTGATGGTAATGTTACTGTCTACAAAGCTCGACTTGTCGTGAAAGGTTTTCGACAAGTTCAAGGGGTTGACTAGGATGAGACTTTCTCACCTGTAGCGATGCTTAAGTCTGTCCGAATCATGTTAGCGATTGCCGCATTTTATGATTATGAAATTTGGCAGATGGATGTCAAAACTGCATTCCTGAATGGATTTTTGGAAGAAGAGTTGTATATGATGCAACCGGAAGGTTTTGTCGATCCAAAGGGAGCTAACAAAGTGTGCAAGCTCCAGCGATCCATTTATGGACTGGTGCAAGCCTCTCGGAGTTGGAATAAACGCTTTGATAGTGTGATCAAAGCATTTGGTTTTATACAGACTTTCGGAGAAGCCTGTATTTACAAGAAAGTGAGTGGGAGCTCTGTAGCATTTCTGATATTATATGTGGATGACATATTACTAATTGGAAATAATATAGAATTTCTGGATAGCATAAAGGGATACTTGAATATGAGTTTTTCAATGAAAGACCTCGGTAAAGCTGCTTACATATTAGGCATTAAGATCTATAGAGATAGATCAAGACGCTTAATTGGACTTTCACAAAGCACATACCTTGACAAAGTTTTGAAGAAGTTCAAAATGGATCAAGCAAAGAAAGGGTTCTTGCCTGTGTTACAAGGTGTGAAGTTGAGTAAGACTTAATGCCCGACCACTGCAGAAGATAGAGAGAAAATGAAAGATGTTCCCTATGCTTCAGCCATAGGCTCTATCATGTATGCAATTCTGTGTACCAGACCTGATGTGTGCCTTGCTGTAAGTTTAGCAGGGAGGTACCAAAGTAATCCAGGAGTGGATCACTGGACAACGGTCAAGAACATCCTGAAATACCTGAAAAGGACTAAGGATATGTTTCTCGTATATGGAGGTGACAAAGAGCTCACCGTAAAAGGTTACGTTGATGCAAGCTTTGACACTGATCTGGACGATTCTAAATCGCAAACCGGATACATGTTTACATTAAACGGTGGAGCTGTCAGTTGGTGCAGTTCTAAACAAAGCGTCGTAGCGGGATCTACATGTGAAGCGGAGTACATAGCTGCTTCAGAAGCAGCGAACGAAGGAGTCTGGATGAAGGAGTTCATATCCGATCTAGGTGTCATGCCTAGTGCATCGGGTCCAATGAAAATCTTTTGTGACAATACTGGTGCAATTGCCTTGGCAAAGGAATCCAGATTTCACAAAAGGACCAAGCACATCAAGAGACGCTTCAACTCCATCCGGGATTTAGTCCAGGTGGGAGACATAGAGATTTGCAAGATACATACGGATCTGAATGTTGCAGACCCATTGACTAAGCCTCTTCCACAAGCAAAACATGATCAGCACCAAGGCTCCATGGGTGTTAGAATCATTACGGTGTAATCTAGATTATTGACTCTAGTGCAAGTGAGAGACTGAAGGAAATATGCCCTAGAGGCAATAATAAAGTTATTATTTATTTCCTTATAATCATGATAAATGTTTATTATTCATGCTAGAATTGTATTAACCGGAAACATAATACATGTGTGAATACATAGACAAACAAAGTGTCACTAGTATGCCTCTACTTGACTAGCTCGTTAATCAAAGATGGTTATGTTTCCTAACCATGAACAATGAGTTGTTATTTGATTAACGGGATCACATCATTAAGAGAATGATCTGATTGACATGACCCATTCCATTAGCTTAGCACCCGATCGTTTAGTATGTTGCTATTGCTTTCTTCATGACTTATACATGTTCCTATAACTATGAGATTATGCAACTCCCGTTTACCGGAGGAACACTTTGGGTACTACCAAACGTCACAACATAACTGGGTGATTATAAAGGAGTACTATAGGTGTCTCCAAAGGTACATGTTGGGTTGGCGTATTTCGAGATTAGGTTTTGTCACTCCGATTGTCGGAGAGGTATCTCTGGGCCCTCTCGGTAATGCACATCACATAAGCCTTGCAAGCATTACAACTAATATGTTAGTTGTGAGATGATGTATTACGGAACGAGTAAAGAGACTTGCCGGTAACGAGATTGAACTAGGTATTGGATACCGACGATCGAATCTCGGGCAAGTAACATACCGATGACAAAGGGAACAACGTATGTTGTTATGCGGTCTGACCGATAAAGATTTTCGTAGAATATGTAGGAGCCAATATGGGCATACAGGTCCCGCTATTGGTTATTGACCGGAGACGTGTCTCGGTCATGTCTACATTGTTCTCGAACCCGTAGGGTCCGCACGCTTAAGGTTACGATGACAGTTATATTATGAGTTTATGCATTTTTGTGTACCTAAGCTTGTTCGAAGTCCCGGATGTGATCACGGACATGACGAGGAGTCTCGAAATGGTCGAGACGTAAAGATTGATATATTGGAAGCCTATGTTTGGATATCGGAAGTGTTCCGGGTGAAATCGGGATTTTACCGGAGTACTGGGAGGTTACCGGAACCCCCCGGGAGCTATATGGGCCTTAGTGGGCTTTAGTGGAAAGGAGAAAGGGGCAGCCCAAGGTGGCTGTGCGCCTCCCCCCTTCCCCTAGTCCTATTAGGACTAGGAGAGGTGTCCGGCGCCCCCTCTCTCTTTCCCCGCTCAAGGAATCCTATTCCAACTAGGATTGGGGGGGGGGGGATCCTACTCCCAGAGGGAGTAGGACTCTCCTGGCGCGCCACACCTTGGCCGGCCAGCCTTCCCCCTCTAGTCCTTTATATACTGAGGCAGAGGCACCCTAGAACACACAAGTTGATCCACGTGATCTATTCCTTAGTCGTGTGCGGTGCTCCCAGCCACCATAGTCCTCGATAATACTGTAGCGGAGTTTAGGCGAAGCCCTGCTGCCGTAGTACATCAAGATCGTCACCACGCCGTCGTGCTGACGGAACTCTTCCCCGACACTTTGCTGGATCAGAGTCCGGGGATCGTCATCGAGCTGAACGTGTGCTCGAACTCGGAGGTGCCGTAGTTTCGGTGCTTGATCGGTTGGATCGTGAAGACGTACGACTACTTCCTCTACGTTGTGTCAACGCTTCCGCAGTCGGTCTGCGTGGGTACGTAGACAACACTCTCCCCTCTCGTTGCTATGCATCACCATGATCTTGCGTGTGCGTAGGAATTTTTTTGAAATTACTACGAAACCCAACAGCTCTTGCACGGCCTCGACGCCCACCTCGATACCATCCGCACTCTCCTAGGCGACACGGATCTGCTCCCTCCCTTCGCCGTCGTGCGCTCCCGCCTGGATCTGGCGGAGTACAACATCAACCTCCGAGCCGCGGAGGCGGGCTCCGCGGTGCTCACCATCTCCGGCGGCCCTGGCTCCTCCAACGATCATGGCGATTGCGGTGACCGTGGCGACCGCTCCAATCGTGGTGACCGCGCCCCTGCCCCTGGTCGCGGCTCTGGTGGCCCGTGCGGCAACGACGGCGGTGATCGCGGCCGTGGGTGTGGCCGCAACGGCGGCCGTGGTCGAGGGCGCTCTAACAACGGCGGGCGCGGCTCTCAACCCCAACCACAGCAGTCGCCGTGGACCGGCTACCTCGCCCTATACGGTATGGTGTTGCCTGCTCCGCGCCCTGGCTAGACTCCCCCAATGCCGCCGGGGTTCTCGGCCCTCATCCGGGTGTGCACTGTCACGCCTACACCATGGTGCTCCCTGGGCCGCCCGCCCCGTTGTCTGCACCGCCGGCTTCATCACCGTACCACTTCGGCGCGCCTTCTTGGGACCAGGCCGCCATCTTCAATGAGGCCTACAGCCAGCACGGCCTCCCCGCGCATGGCACCGACTGGATCCTTGACTCCAGCGCGGCCACTCACGTCACCGGTAATGCAGGTAACCTCTCCTTGTTTCGTCCTTTCCCAAAGCATTTTTCTTCAAGCATCATTGTTGGCAATGGCGATCGTCTTCCCATCCTTGGCACCGGCTCCACCAAAGTCCCTCCCACCAATCTCTCTCTCAATGATGTTGTGGTCTGCCCTAACATTATCAAGGACCTCATTTTTGTTCGCAAACTATCTACTGATAATTCTGTTGCTATTGAGTTTAACCCCCATGGTTTTTTTGTGAAGGCCCTGAAGGAAATATGCCCTAGAGGCAATAATAAAGTTGTTATTTATATTTCCTTATATCATAATAAATGTTTATTATTCATGCTAGAATTGTATTAACCGGAAACTTAGTACATGTGTGAATACATAGACAAACAGAGTGTCACTAGTTTGCCTCTACTTGACTAGCTCGTTGAATCAAAGATGGTTAAGTTTCCTAGCCATAGACATGAGTTTTCATTTGATTAACGGGATCACATCATTAGAGAATGATGTGATTGACTTGACCCATTCCGTTAGCTTAGCACGATGATCGTTTAGTTTGTTGCTACTGCTTTCTTCATGACTTATACATGTTCCTCTGACTATGAGATTATGCAACTCCCGAATATAGGATGAACACTTTGTGTGCTACCAAACGTCACAACATAACTGGGTGATTATAAAGGTGCTCTACAGGTGTCTCCGATGGTACTTGTTGAGTTGGCATAGATCAAGATTAGGATTTGTCACTCCGATTGTCGGAGAGGTATCTCTGGGCCCTTTCGGTAATGCACATCACTATAAGCCTTGCAAGCAATGCAACTAATGAGCTGGTTGCGAGATGATGCATTATAGAACGAGTAAAGAGACTTGCCGGTAACGAGATTGTGATCCGAGGGGCCTCTGGCCTGATAGCACTAACCATCACGTGGGCATAGTGTCGGGGATATACCCCACGGTATGACCCGGCCGGACTTGGTGATTCACCGGTGACCCGCCTTGACTTGGTGACTCACTAAGTGACCCGCCCGGATCTCTCCACTCACTGACGACCCGGACGAGCCAGGTGACTCACTAATGACCTGGCCGGCGGAGCAGAGGAGCAACAAGACCCGGTGGCCCAAGCACACGGTTCATGGAAGGCCGGCTTGTATTATGGTGGGCCGGATTAAGAGGAAAGCATAAGGAATATTCCCTTACAAAGAAAGCAAGACTAGGACTCCACTTGTAATAGAGTAATCGTAATCCTAATAGGACTAGTTATGTAAACCGCCCCTCCAACATATATAAGGAGGGGCAGGGCACCCCAAGAGGGACAAGATTCACAAGTTCCACAAGTTTGATAAGTTAGGGTTAGACAAACAAGTCTATAGCTCTCGAGTTAGAGCACTAGTGTAATCGTGATCATCATCATCAATATCAATGAAGCAGGATGTAGGCTTTTACCTCCCCCGTGAGGGGCCGAACCTGGGTAAAACCTTGTGTCTCTCATCCCACTCAACCCCTCTCCAGCTGCCACATAGAAGTGTTGGCCTCACGACTAAGTCCTTTCAACGAGGACATCTGCCGTGACAATTCCACGACAATTGGTGCCCACCGTGGGGCTATCGCACGGTGGTTTGGAGTTCTTGAAGGGCAGCTTCGATGGACTCAAGGGATACGCCGTGGGCCGGATGACGAAAAGTCGCCATGGAAAGCTCTACATCGACAACGCGGGATGGGGTCCCGAGGCCGATTCAATCGAATACGGGTACCGGGTCCCCTTTGGTGGGATTCACGTCTTCATCAGTAAGATCGGTGAACCGGCCCCCGAGCCGGGCACCTGCACCGACATCATCGAAACGGCTCGGCGTGCAAGTTCTTCATCGGTTCAGCCTGAGGTAAGGCATGTTTTCGTAGGTGTCGTCCATGGTTCGGGGTACGAGGAGGAACCGGTCTCCGACGGAGAAACCATAGTCCGCAGCGGTGACGAGTCTTCTGGAGAAACCGAATCGCTTTACCAGTTGCAGGATGACCGGATTGAGGGAGGATCCGAGGGCAACAGTATTCCAGATTCCCCTGGTCTGCCAAACCAGGCCGCCGTCTTCATGGCCGGCACACGACCAGCACCTCATTCATCTACCACCACAGCAATGCTCTCCGGTTCAACGATGGCCACGCCAGCAGGGGCAGGAAGCTCGGCGCCGTCTCCGGCCCAAGTCTTGTCTGATTTGTTTGACGCTCTAGCGGCACTGATGTTCGCGGAGGTAGACGCAACAGCCAGGGATCAGCACGATGCGGAGATTCTAAAGGTGAAAGATCATATAGCCCAGGCTAAAGCGGACCTGGCAGCAGAGAACGCCAGGATGGCCACAGAGCGGGCCGAGTTGGAAGCATAGGCTTATCTGATTAGACTGGATCAGAATGCTTCAGAAGAGGTCATGAGAAGAAGGTACGGATCACGTCTCCCATCGGTTTATGAGCCGCAGAATCTTTTCAACACACCAGGTGCAGGAGCTGGTAACCAACCCGTGCCAAACCGGGCAGGGGCACCGGAAGCAGGAGCGTCGGTTCAGCCACGCGCAACAGACCTGCCTCGCCAGAACAATGTTGTATCATCAACGCCGCCTGGGCATTATTCCAACCCGTTAATATTGTGGCCGCCGCTTCGCGCCTGGCGGCTCTCCCAACCGACGGCGAATCACCAGTTGCAGTGGAAGCGCGTCGGGCCAGGGATCTCCTTCAGACAACACTGGATCAACAGCAAGCGTATTCACATAGCCGTGAGAGGATTCATTCCACTCCCCGTCCAAAATGGATTTACAGCAGACACGTGGAAGACGAACCGGCCGTGTCCAGTAGTGCGCGCCACCAAGATTCGCCACGGGGGAACAACCCGGCCGGGGGAGGTGCTAATGCGCAAGATGTTGTGGACCACGGCCGCACACGACGGGAGGCCGAGTTGACAGCTCGACACGAAGCATGGCATCATACTCTGGTTCACCCCACTGCCTTCGTGGAGCCAGGGGTAATGTTCAGTTCCCTAGGGGTACCATGTTTAACTCCCGCATTGCGTAATGTGCGATTGTCCAAGGATTTGAAGGGACCTCGTAAGGTACCAAATTACACCGCCGATTTGCAGCCAGAGGCATGGGTGGAGAGCTATGAGATGGCAATGGAGATGTTAGATATGGATGAGGCGGTACGTGCTAAATATTTCACCAAGATGCTGGAAGGAACAACTCGCACTTGGTTGAAGAGCTTGCCAACCAATTCTATCGATTCATGGGCCGAACTAAAGTGTCGATTTATCCAGAACTTCAAGGATATGTGCAAGCAGCCGATGTCAATTGTAGATCTGGCCGCTTGTGTCCAAGAGGAAGGGGAGTCCACGACCCATTGGGTTAAACGGGTCTCGACGATTTTGCATTCATCAGATCGTATTAATGCAGACACCGCAGTATTAACGTTAGAGGGCAATTGCCGTTTCAAGCCGTTAAAACAGAAGTTGGGAAGGCTCAAACGTCATTGTAACGACATGTCAACACTCATGACCGCTTTAGTTAAGTATGCCGATTCAGATAATACCAAGGATTCGGATTCAGAGGAGGACAAACCGGAGAAGGGAAAGAAGAACGACGGTGCAAAAGGGCAACACCACAACCAAGGGGGCCATGGGAATAACAGTAAGCGTAAAGCGGATAATTCAGATTTGGTGGCTAACACAAATATGCAGCGTCGCAAAGGTAAACCGCCCCAGCGCTATGGAGGGATGAATCTGGAGCATTTGTTAAACCAGCCCTGCCCGAAGCATGGAACCAAGGAGGCCCCTTCCACACATCTTTGGAAGGATTGTCACATAATGAGGGAGTTCAAAAATTCTGATTTATACCGGTATGATCAGGATCCACCAGGCGGTTCAGGCCCAGGTTTCCATGAGGGCGGCGGTTCAAGCTCTGGATTTCAGAACAACCAGGGCCATCAGAACAACCATGGTAATAACCAGCAGAATAACCAAGGGAATCAGCAACAGTCAGGTTACCAGAGTCACCCCAAATAGTTGAACAGCGGACAATATCATGTGTTCACTACTAGCCTGTGCAAGCGGGATCAGAAACTTCACAAGAGGGCAGTCAATACTGTTGAACCGGCCGTACCACATTATCTACGATGGTCGGAGCAACCCATTGTATGGAGCAGAGAGGATCACCCGCCCCGGGTTGACAATCTGGGTCAACTAGCTTTGGTGGTAGCCCCTCAGGTGGGGGGTTATAAGTTTACCAAGGTTCTGATGGATGGAGGGAGTAGTATCAACATCCTGTACTATGAGACTTTCCGTCGCATGGGATTGACAGATAAGAGTCTTAAACCGTCAAACACTATTTTTCATGGTGTAGTACCAGGTAAATCGGCATACCCTGTGGGAAAGATCACTTTGGAAGTTGTGTTTGGAGATGAGCTTGATTCTAGGTCTGAGACGTTGACCTTTGAAGTGGTGAAAATCCAGAGTCCATATCACGCGCTATTTGGACGGGCGGCTTACGCGAAGTTCATGGCGAGACCCTGTTATGTTTATCTACAGCTCAAAATGCCGGGTTATAAGGGGACGATCACATTACATGGGAGTCGAAAGATTGCCTTGGATTGCGAGGAAGGTGAAGCGGCCTATGCTGAATCGGTTTGTGCAACAGAGGAGCTGAAATTCTATAAAGACAATGTTGATCCGGCGGACATGACCCCTCTGAAGAAACCTACGACTGAGCATGACCTGTCCCTGACGTTCAAACCGGTTAATGAGACTAAACTCGTCGACTTCGTCCCTGGCGATTCATCCAAGTAGTTTAGTATCAGTGCAAATCTGGATCCGAAATAGGAAAGCGCGCTCATCGAGTTCATCCATGAGAACCGGGACATCTTTGCAGGGAAACTTCTGATATGCCAGGTGTACCGAGGGAACTCGCCGAGCACACTTTAAATATTGATCCTAAGTTTAAACCGGTCAAGCAGTACCTTCGCCGTTTTAACGAAGAAAGACGCAAGGCCATCGGCGAAGAGGTAGCCCGGCTACTGGCAGCTGGGTTTATTGTCGAAGTGTTTCATCCCGAATGGTTGGCTAATCCGGTGCTTGTTCTTAAGAAAAAATGGCACTTGGCGTATGTGTGTGGAGTACACTGATTTGAATAAAGGTTTCCCGGCAGATCTTTTTGCTCCCCCGCGTATTGATCAGATCATTGATGCAACTGCAGGTTGTGAGCGCCTATGTTTCCTGGATGCTTATTCAGGTTATCATCAGATTAAAATGGCAGTTAAGGACCAGGAATAGACAGTCTTCATCACCCCCTTTGGAGCCTTCTGCTATGTTTCTATGCCCTTTGGGCTCAAGAGTGCCCAAGCAACCTACCAGCGTTGTGTGCAAAATTGTCTTCACAAGCAGATCGGGCGTAATGTTCATGCTTATGTGGATGATATTGTGGTGACGTCCAGGAAGCAGGAAACCCTGATAAATGATCTCAAGGAAACGTTCGACAATCTTCGGGTTTATAAAATGATGCTCAACCCAGACAAATGTGATTTTGGTGTTCCAGCAGGCAAACTCTTGGGTTTTCTTGTGTCTAACAGAGGTATTGAGGCAAATCCGGAAAAGATCAAAGCAATCACATCCTTGGCTAAACCGGCGTGTATCAATGATGTTCAGTGTCTGGCGGGCCGGATTGCAGCCCTCAGCCGATTTATCAGCCATTTGGGAGAGAAGGCGATTCCCCTATATCAGATGTTGAAGAAAACATATAAATTCGTCTGGAGTGACGCCGCCAATGCGGCATTTGAGGAATTGAAGCGGCAGCTAGCTGAACCGCTAGTCCTCGCTGCTCCAGTTGATAATGAACCTCTATTGTTGTACGTGGCTGCCAATGCCTGAGCGGTCAGTGTGGCGATTGTGGTTGAGCGTAAGGAGGCCGGAAAAGAATATCCGGTTCAACGACCAGTCTATTATATCAGTGAAGTACTGATCGAATCAAAACAAAGATATCCGCATTGGCAGAAGCTAGTGTATGGAGTTTTTATGGCAAGTAGGAAACTCAAGCAATATTTTCAAGGCCATCCTATTACAGTGGTTAGTTCTGCTCCCTTGGGCGATATAATCAAGAATAGAGAGGCAACTAGCCGGGTTGCGAAGTGGGCGATCGAGCTTGGTCCCCATGGTTTGAAGTATACACCCCGAACAGCCATCAAATCTCAAGCGCTTGTGGACTTCATCAATGATTGGAACGAGTTACAGGCACCAGAAGACAAACCGGATAATACATACTGGACCATGCACTTTGATGGATCCAGGCAGCTGGAAGGCTCGGGGGCTGGAGTTGTCCTCACTTCCCCTCGAGGAGATAAGATTTGTTATGTTCTTCGCTTAATGTTTCCTTGTACTAACAATGCAGCAGAGTACGAGGCCTTGCTCCACGGCCTTCGTGTAGCTAAGGAAATGAACTTAAGTCGGGTTCGATGCTTTGGAGATTCTGATCTGGTGGCTCAGCAAGTTTTTGGTACTTGGGATTCTAAGGACCCGCTCATGGCGGCTTATAGGCGCGAGGTGGATATTGTGGCAGGTCACTTTAAGGGTTATCAGGTGGAGCACATCGACCAGCGCAAGAATGAAGCAGCAGATGCTCTAAGCCGGCTGGGATCTCAGCGTAAGCCGGTACCACCTAATACCTTTCTAGATATCTTGCATAACCCATCTATAAAGTTGCCTACAGAGGAGGATTTAGCTATTCCTGATCCGGAGGCCCAGTTGGTAGCCGTTTTGCGTGCCACTCCGGATTGGACGATTCCATATTTGGCGTATCTGAACCGGGGCGAATTACCAGAAGACGAACTTTTTGCCAGGCAGATAGTCCGGCGGTCCAAGTCTATGGTTGTTCACAATGGTGAGTTGCACCGTTCTAGCGTTTCAGGCGTATTCCAACGTTGTGTTTCTCCTGAAGAAGGACAAGAGATTCTACGGGAAATCCATGAAGGGGATTGCGGTCACCATGCCGGCTCAAAGTCCTTGGTTGCTAAGTCTTTCCGACATGGGTTCTACTGGTTGACAGCTCATTCTGATGCGGAAGACTTGGTAAAGCGGTGTGACGCTTGTCAGAAATTTTCACGTCGAGCTCATGTTCCTGCTCAAGAGTTACGCATGATCCCCATCACTTGGCCATTTGCTACTTGGGGGCTTGATATGGTTGGACCCTTTAAGCGTTCTAAGGACAAGAAGACCCACCTGTTGGTGGCGGTTGACAAGTTCACCAAATGGGTTGAAGCGGAGCCTGTCAGTAAATGTGATGCAGCCACGGCGGTTCAATTTCTCAAAAAGATTATTTTCCGTTTCAGCTTTCCACATAGAATCATCACAGATAATGGTACGAACCTTTCTAAAGGTGAGATGGAGGAGTTCTGCCAACGAGAGCACATCCGGCTTGATGTAGCGTCCGTGGCTCACCCCCAGTCTAATGGTCAAGCTGGGAGGGCGAATCAAGAAATCCTGAAGGGTATCAAGCCTCGGCTCATGGTCCCTTTGAAGCGGACGCCTGGTTGTTGGGTGGAAGAATTACCATCTGTGTTATGGAGCATAAATACCACCCCAAACCGATCTATGGGATATACACCCTTTTTCCTGGTCTATGGGGCTGAGGCTGTCCTCCCAAGTGATATTCGTCACGACTCGCCCCGGGTCATAAATTATGTTGAAGCGGATAACGAGCAAGCACACCAAGAGGCGCTGGACCTGTTAGATGAGAAGCGAGACATGGCTTTGGCTCGGTCGGCGGTTTATCAACAAGACCCGCGGCGTTATCACAGCTGCCGGGTTAAGACAAGAACCTTTCAAGAAGGCGATTTGGTACTTCGGCCCACTCAAGACCAGACTAATATGCACAAGTTATCCCCACCTTGGGAAGGGCCTTTTGTGGTCAGCAAAAATCTGCACAACGGATCATACTACCTCATTGACGTTCGAGAAGACTCACGTAGCTCTGAGGAGACCCGGCGGCCATGGAACATAGCTCTCCTATGGCCTTATTACACTTGAAGCCACAGGCTTTTCATATGTACATATTTCAACAATGTATATATTATGATCAATATAATAAACCGGCATCCTTGCTATCAAGCAGGGTCTCCGCCGTTTTTTCCCTCAAATATCTGTTAACTTGGGGGCTTCAGCTAATAACACGAAGTACTACCTGTTAGCCCGGCTACCATGCCACCATCTAGCTGGGGAGCTTCACACCCAAGGGGCCAAAGAGGGATTGATTGCGCAAAGCACGAATCAAACATAGGCACCCATTGAGCACAGCTCACAAAGTTACTTGGGGGCTCTTTGTGTCAAATACCAAAGAGTTTGAAAGGACCCTTGTAGCTGGGTATCGACCCACGGCTTGGAAGCCTGGTGTATTCACCTAAAACCCCGAGTTAACCTGCCTTCATCAAGTAAGCCACTCCTATCCAGGTAATCCTGGCACGACCAGTCGAACGTTTGACAGTTACTCTCATTGAGACCCTGAACTTGTCAAAGTTAAAACGATGATTGGTTAGTTGGAGGGCCATCTTAAAAGGCTTTGTCAAAATGGTTTAACTCAGTGGCCTGGCAGCCCATGAAAAGCCTCGATTTGGGCCTGGCAGCCCTTGAAAAGCCTCGACTACGGTTTTTTGTTTTCTTTTTTGCCAAGTTTTTGTTTTTCGTAAGGTCTACGTTAAACCGGAGTTTTTTTAACCCGGTGGCTTACGGATCTTCTGTTAAAGTATACAATTAAAGGCACATGGATTGCATAATATTGTACAAATACATAAGCCAGTACTGAAATTCTCATGACAAATCAACGCAAAGTGTATCCCGGTGCACGAGGGCAACAGATCAAAGTATTTTCACTAGCTTATTACAAGGTGCTTGAAGGCCCAAAATATGGTGTTTCCAGCAGAACAAGGTTTATGGAGCATCACTCTGATTGCCGGATTAAGTCTCATTACCATGTTGATGCGAAGTTGATGGGTCATTTGGCGTCGGCTCAGCCTCCTCCTCCCCACCTAGCGGCTGGAAGTTTGTAGTGGTCCAGTCAATCTGGGTTAAGGCCTGAAAGATAGCTTCTTCACTGATAAGTTCTGACGGATCAATGTCAGGGGCATAAGTGTGCTTACGGATTCCTGGAATAAGATTTTGCGCCTCCGGAATGACAGGGTTAATCCGTTTGTTGTTGGCATCATAATAAGAATGGTGAACCGTCAAGTTAGCATCTTCTGCCAGCTGACTCGCCAGAGGACACATTTCCCTTGTCACTCTTTTAAGGGCTGCATCATCAAAATCAGCTCCATTTTCTTGTGTGCTCGGAAAGCCTTTGGCAAGGTCAACCGGATCCAAGTCAGCTATCCACGCTTTGGCTCGGGTAAGTGCCAACAAAGCGCCGGCCCTGGCAGCAGATCGCTTCACCTCTTCTAGTTGTGCTGGTACCATGGATAGCGTTGCCAGAGTGTCCTTGATCAGTGTTGGGGCCGGATTGTCATAGGATGCTGCGTAGATAACCCGTTGAGCACTGGTGTATAGTTGTTCAAGAAGAGTATATGCTGCTTTTAGCTCATCCGTACATCTGAGCCCAGATGAGTAATGCGGCTACCTGCAACGGTTTAAGAATTTCATATTTCAACTGGTACCTTACAAGATGGATATTTCAGATACCTTGCCAGGAGTACTTACCAAATACTGCGGAAGTCATGATGTTCACTTGATGCTTCAACCCAGAAAGTTCTTCTACCACTGGTTTAAGAGCAGATTCGGCATCTTCAGCCCGTTTCAGCAATGTGCCCTTCTCAGTGTCCCAATTGGCACGTTCCGTCTTGAATTCTTCCTTCAGTCGTTTTATGGAAGTTAAAGCGGCTCGAAGTTCATCTTTGGCTTTAGACGATTCTTCTTGATGAGATTTGATACTCTCTTGAAGATCAGCAATCTGCGTCCGTTGATGGTTTATGTCAGCCTGCCAACATCAGAGGAGCACATCAATATTTTATCAAAAGTCCCAAGCATACAACTGGTTCTACACTTGGCACTTGGGGGCTAATGCGGATTGCTTCTTTCTTACTGCTTATTAAAAGTCCCAAGGATTCATACAAGTTTCAATCCTGGCACTTGGGGGCTAATGTGGATTGCTTCTTTCTTACTGCTTATTCAAAGTCCCAAGGATTCATAGAAGTTTCAATCCTGGCACTTGGGGGCTAATGCGGATTACTTCTTTCTTACTGCTTATTCAAAGTCCCAAGGATTCATACAAGTTTCAATCCTGGCACTTGGGGGCTAATGTGTATTTGTTCAAACTACTTAAAAGTCAACAATGTGCAGTTTGGAAATTCAAAGTCCCGGTTTATTTTTACAAGCTAAACCGACCCTTGGGGGCTACAAGATACAAGGCAGTTAAAATACAAAGATAAGGAGGAAAATGTTTACCTCATAACGTTCCTTCATCAGATTTACCAAGTCAGCCTCATTGTCTCGGCTTGTTTAAAGCCGGTTCAAGAATCCATAATGAAGATCCTGGGCAGAAAGATTAGCATATTTTGACATATCAGTTTCCGTCTTCCTCTTGCCCATTGAAATAAACTCATCCTTGGCGGTATGTTTTGCCAAGATAACTGGATCGCCCGGAGCGGTATAAGCAGTGCCAGTAACAATAACGTCATCGTCTTTGGCTGGGCTTGGCGGATTAGCACTTGACTTTAGTGGATCAGCAACCGGACTTGCAGGCATAGAATGTGGACTTGAGGTATCCTCATGTATGGCCGGATCAGCTTCCGGCGGATTAGCATTGATAGTTGGCTCTGGCGGGACAAAATCATCCATGAGATTATCAAGATTTTTATCAAGATTCTCAGGAGCTTTCTCCGGTTCAACTTCACCGGTAGGGGCACTGGTCTTGGCCTTCTTACTCAAACGAGCTTGAGCACTAATATTAAAACAAAGATTAGCATGATCAGTTGAGTTATGAGAGAGAAGGAAAGACTACACACTTACCCAGGGACGGTTTTCAGTGGAGGCAGCTGAGTGGTTGATGAACCTCCAGACGAATTAGAAGATGCCTGATAATTTGAATCAGATGAATTGAGAGGGCATCGGAAGAAACCTTTCAAAAGATAACGTTTTTCAGGAGAACAAGCAACCTTTGGACGACGTTTCCGGTTTGGGGTATGAGGTAAACCGGAAGAAGTGACCTGTTGACCACTGTGCCGGGTTGTGCGACGCCCTTCGGTTTGCTATGTCTTCAAAGAAAGTTTTTGATCCAAATGAGCAACAGGGTGAGAGCATTTCACTTTCCGAACTGCACGGCGAAATCGTTGGACCGGCACGTTCTGAGTCAGAAAGACAAATTACCTCAACATGATCTGCATGGCTGGCCTCCGCATCATCCTGGGAGTAATCATTATCAGTAAAAATATATAAATAGAAGTCAAGGGAGTCAAATTTTACCTCTTCAGCCGAGTCACTGACATCTTCTGGCGGTCCCGAAGACTCAGCAGTTTTCTTTTTGGCAGCTCTCTTGATGACCTTGGTCTTACCACGAGGAGCCTTAGCTACTTTGTCTTGAGATTTCCTTTTCCAAAAGGAGCTACTGGCCTATGAGATTGCACAAAAGGATTATTATAGCAGTGTCAAAGCGAAGAAGGATCAGGAAAAGTATAAGGTTAAAGTCTTTACCACTGGCGGTTTGTTGGAGGTGTAAAAAGGACGCAGACCAATTTGAGTACATACGGTGAGCGGTTCGTCAAGTGTTTTCTTTACACTTTCACTGACTTCATCCTCAATCAGTTCTATTTCATTAAACCGTTGTGGATCATTGGTGTTGCCGGTATATTCAAAGATCAATCTGGGCCGACGGCTTAAAGGAAGAATGCACCATGAAATCCAGCACCGGATGAGATCAACACCAGTTAAACCGTTCGCAAGGAGAGCCCGGAGTTTGGCGAGTTGAGGTGCATAGGCTTGTCGGTCTTTGGCAGGCAATCACTGAGGTAAAGGGTGATTATTGCTGAGCCGGTGCAGACGGTAGCCCGGTAAGGGATTCTCTTTAGCAGGGGCAGTATTCTGACAGTAGAACCAGGTTTGGTTCCAGTCTTTTGGATGGCTATGAAGTTTGGCGTGAGGAAAATCAACCTCTTTCCTCTTTTGGATTGACACACCGCCAAGTTCAGTATTAGGTCCATCAGAAAATTCCGTCTGGCGGTTTAAGTGAAAGAGATCTTGAAAGAGGTCGACAGTTGGTTCTTCTTGCAGATAAACCTCGCAGAATACTTGGAAATTGCATATGTTGGACACAGAATTTGGTCCAATATCTTGAGGATGAAGTTGGAACCTGGCAAGAACATCCCGGAAATTTTTTGATCCGGGAGGACTGAAACCTCGAGCTAAATGTTGCAAGAATACAATCACTTCTCCGTCTTGAGGTTCAGGGGGGCACTCAGGGCCAGGAACTCGCCAATGGAGGACATTTTTTGAAGCTAAAGCGCCGGTGGTGACATATTCATTGATTTGCGCCTCGGTGATCCGAGACGAAACCCAGTTGCAAGCAGCAAATTATTTCGTCATCTTACAAAGTCTGTAAAAGGAAATGGACGGTTTACGATTGGCGGTTCGTACATGTTTGTCAAATATTAAACCGGCAATTCAAGGTATACGTATAAGGTGAACCGGGTATGGCTGTTCAAGATCTAGATGGCGGTTTAAGAGAGGGCTAATGACATACGACGGATTATCAACACTAAAGGATAAAACGCCCTTTGGAGGTAGAACCCCAAACTGAGAATTTGTTAAGTATTGCGGAAACAAGTTTCATAAGATGGTGATATAATTTTGGATCTGCCGTTGTTCAACAGACAAATTTTTCTGAGCTGTACAATGGTGTTTAACAGAACAGAGAAGATTCAGATAAGGATTTATACAGGAACAGTAAGATGCTGTAGTACGGCAGATTAAAGCTACAGATCCGGCCGCAAGGGGATATTATCAGGTTTATCTAGATTCAGTACGACGCTAAAGGAAAAGCAGAGGAAGGACCGATGAACATTGACGAACGCTGAAGAAGTCTCGAAACCCTAACGCAGATTCAACAAATAGCAGGGAAGGAGTATGTACCAGGGACACGCAGTGGCGGAGTATTTTCAGAGATCTGGTACGAACAGGGTGATGCAGCGGCCTGGTTGGTGTGGACTGGAAGATCAACGACGGCGGTGGCGGCGATACTTGAGGTCTTCAGATCGCGAGGAGGAAGACGATGCGGTTTGGAAAGGGGGGAAATGGAAGGCGCCCCGGTCTTATTTATAAGGGAAGTAGGATAAAACAGCAGGCGCGAAAATTGAGGAGTCGGAAGCGGCAAAAGAGGATGCAGCTGTCGCCTCGATCTTCGGGAATTAATTAAAGAGAAGGGAATCTTTATAAAAATTTTATATACAGGGATGACGTCACAATGATTTACTACAGTATCAGAAGATGACGTCATGGCAATTCATCAAAGTTCACAGGGAGAAGATAATATGGCGGTTTACAAGAATTGCCAGAAATTCAAGGATTGAAGATTGACATGAATAGGTTCAAATCAATCTGGGGCCTAATGTTGAGGATATAACCACTAAGGGTAAACCGCCCTGGAGGGGCCGGTTCACCTTTACCTATACTGAAGCCCAAGGGAACCCAGAAGATGGCGCTTTACGGATGAGGCTTAGAGGCCCAGAGCCCGCAGGCGATTTAGGGCCCATGATAGTAAACCGCCATGATTGTATAAACTTGCATTGTAAGATAGGAAAGAAGAGACCGAGGCGGACACTTGTATGAGACAGCCTCGGGACTCTGTAGACCGGCCGGGGTCCTCCTGAGTATATAAAGGGGTGACCCGGCGGCGATTTAGGGACAGAGAACAACAACTTGAGAGCCAGACAAAGCGGATTCGCTCCCTGGCCTTCGAAACCCTAGCAATACCAATCACAACTAGACGTAGGCTTTTACTTTCATCGAAGGGGCCGAACTAGTATAAAACTCTCGTGTCCCCTTGTCGGGTTTAACCCCTTCAAACTAACCCGTAGCGATGGCTCCACGACTAAGTCCTTTCTCGAGGACATCTGCCGTGACTAGAGGAAGAAAATCTAAGGTGGAAGAATCAACGTCTCAATGGCAAACAGTCATAACGACAAGATGCAAGATTTT
Source organism: Triticum aestivum (assembly GCF_018294505.1). Taxonomy (NCBI): domain Eukaryota; kingdom Viridiplantae; phylum Streptophyta; class Magnoliopsida; order Poales; family Poaceae; genus Triticum; species Triticum aestivum. Next base: position 707,751,510 of record NC_057800.1, read on the forward strand.
GTGCAAAGTCAAAAGAAGTAAGGGTTACAGTCTCTTCGGTACTACCATCCGGCGATTCATCTGATCACTTTTGATCCGCCGAGATTGACTAAATTTTTTCTCCGAAGTTTGCGTTCTACCAGTCCACCAAGCCTGCAAGGATTCTTCACAATCAGCGGCCAGATCTGATTATTATACCACAAGCATCGGTCTGATCCGTCGTGCCCCGACCAAGGTTCAAATCCCAAGATTATTTTTGTTTTGACCGGCCACCGCTTCGTTACGCAAGACCAAATCAAGAGGGTGTTTGGTTGAGAAGTCCTAGGACTTTTTCTAGTCCCGGGAACTAATCAAAAAAGACTTTCTAATAGAGTCTTTTTCTAGTTCCTATAGAAAAAGTCCCTCCCGTTTGGTTCCTAGGGACTTCTTCTAATCTCTGGGACTAAAAAGTCCATGAACCAAACACCCCCAAAAGTACTAGTACCACTTAAAGCTAGCACTCTGCCACGTGCAAGCCAACATCAACAATTCCTTTTTGGGAAGAGGGCTAGTACTACTTGTGTACTACTATATCTGATGTGTTCTGTCCTTAATGACTACAGAATCATCCGCATGGTGAGGTCAAGAGAAGAAGAGAAAGAAAAAATCAAGTAAAAGGAAAAAGGCAGATGGAAACTTCCCAAAGACACCTACGACCCAGAAACAGAGTCGACCACGACCCTGTGGGAGGAGTCCGGGTTGTGGGTCGCCTCAGCCCATCTCCGTCGTGGCCGGCGCACCGGGCCGCCTCACCACTGCAGCTGTTCGGCTGGGGGACCAGCCGCAACCACGGACCCCAAGTCGCCTTGGATTCATTCTGCTGTGACAGCGTGCCAATTCCTCTGGTTGAGCCGGTGCGCCTCGCCCGGGGCCTCCTCATCTCGCGAGTTATTTATCCAAAACCACTACATTATGGGCTAGGGTAACAGATCGGTACCACATTTGAGGCAGGGCACAAAAAACCACCAACAATGGGGCTAATCTGTAACGCGGAGCACTGATTCTTTGTTTTAGCCCAGAAAATAGCAAATCCGACAGGTGGGTCCCTCCTGTCGGGCTGACGTGGAAAAAAATTCCAGGTGGGCAGGTTGACTAGTCTCTTTCTCCTCTCTCTCCTCTCTTCTCGCCGTTCCCGTCGGCCATGGCTGACCTCGGTTGCGCGTACGCACCCACGCACACCTGCCATCTCTCCTGGTCCTGGCACGCACGCGCACTTGCAGCCGCCCCTAGCCGTGGCACGCACGCAGGACCGCAGCCGCCCTCGCCGCCACCGCAGGCGAGACCAGGAGCACTCCTGCAGGCTGCAGCCACCGCTAGCCGTGACGATTCTGGCAACCATTCAATGCTAGGCTGCGTTTTATAGGATGCTGGTGACCGTGCGCATCGACTGGTGGTGGTGGAAAGTGCTAGGTTGGCCGGCAGAGTTGACGGCGGCGAGCTGGGCGGCGGCAGAGCTCCGTCTTGCGCGAGCGCCGGGTTACAGCTTGCAACCGAGCGGCCTAATAGTCCAGATGGCCTCCTGCGAGCTCTAGTATCTCGGTACAGTGCTCAGACGTGACCAATTCGTGCTCAAACGACGGCGGTGGAGACTGGAAAGGCACGTCAGCGGGAGCTCTCGGGCATGGCGGACGAACTAGTTATGGGACGAATTAACAATGGGGGAAAGGGGTAGACAGAGAGGGAATCATGGTGATTCAGATGAGCAGGCCGACGAGGCCGGGGGTGCTCTGAAGGTGGCGAATTCGCCGCCGGCGGCCGGCGGCTCCGAGGTTGAAGACGCAATCGATTCTGTCGTTCTGCGGCATCCAGGCTCTTGTTCGTTGTTGAGGATGACCAGCGCGAGGAGGCAAAGCTCTAGGACATTATTTGTCGGCAAAACTACGGTGATGGCCACGCTAGCACGGAGCGGCATTGACGGCTAGCTCTTGGACAACAACGGGGAGAGGGCTGGAGGACGGGAGCGAGCTCTAGACGAAGAGGAAAAGGGAGAGGAGGATCTGGACGTCGGGTAGGGCCTCGGCTGCCATGGCCATGGAGCTCTCGACTTGCATCGGCAGAGATGGCTCGCCGCACACAAGCTGCTCGACATAATGCTCCATAGAAATAGAGATGGGATGAAGATGACCATGTAGGCAATGACAGGCGGGGCCCGCGGCTCATCTGCCACCTAAGCTAGTCAAAGGTTTTTTGTGTGCTTGGTATTTGCCACGCCATCCCGGCAGACGGGCCCCACCTGTCGGTTTCATCGTTTTCTCGACTAAATTCGAGTATCAGTGCTCCGCGCTACGCATTAGGCGCAAAACCGGTGGTTTTTTGTGACCTGGTCCAAATATGGTATCAAGTTGTTACCCTAGCCCATAATGTGGTGGTTTTCGGTAAATAACTCTCATCTCGCCGCTTCAAATGCTCCGACGCGCTCCGCCTGAGATGCCCCATCGATCCGCCATATGCCGTGAGCCGCCCGCTGCTGCGGGCCTGATTCCTCCACTGTTGCCGAGTCGCCTTTGAGTCTTGCCATTGTTGAATCGCGCTCGCCTCCGTCCAAGTCGCCGACGGACCTCGCCGCTTCCATCTCCTACCAGGCCACGCCTCCGCTTCGTCAGACCCACCGCGGCCCTATGCCGCCTCAAGTTGCCACAGCGGTTCACTTTCATCTGCAAACCCTCGTCGCAGCAACGGCCATGCCGGCGGCCTCGTGTTAAACCGCCTGCCTCCAACTCTGCAGCCGCGGTCCGCCGCTACTATGAATCGCCTACGCTTCTGTCGTTGTGGTCAACGCCGCAACCATGCTGAGTCGCCTTCACTTCCGGCTCACCACGTATGCTTGCCGTGGCCAAGCCGCTGACCGTCCGCCTTGCCGTGGCCAAGCCGCTGCTGTGAGCAGTCGCCTACCTCACTTTGTCGGGATTTTGCCTTCTCTGCTCCCCCGTTAGCCCGTGGATTTCGACCCGCCGCCAGCCTACTGTGCCTGCGTAGTGCATACCCGTCTCTTGAGCCGCCTGCTCACAGGCTCTGATGCACCACTCGTGCACGGTTGCGCCTGTTTCCCAGGCCACCCGCTGAGTCGCCATGGCTGCTCTGACTCGCCGCGGTACACCGCCTGCAAGCTGTTGTCGGGCTCATCTCCGCCAAGCCGCCGCTACGACCCTGCGTCAACGAGCCGCCAAACGCTTCGCTCTGAGCCGCCTGGTTTCAAGCTCCGCTATGGTCGCGCTTCAAGTCGCCGTCTTCACCGTTGCCATTGCGACCTCGTGCTGAGCTACTACAGTCGGCCTCATTCCGAGCTGCCGCGGTCTCGAGAGTGGCTAAATTACTGTTGAAATTACTGGAGGTGATTCACAAACGCTATATATGATTTATCTGTCATCCAGACGAATCAGATGATATTCATCTAAATCTATTTTCCGCATATGTTTTTGTCAAAGAACAATTTCTCTTTGTATTGGTCTGCATTATATTTTGTGCAGGACAAGAATTTAAGGTCGTGCCATGTTGTGCCCATGGAGTGTGCGTCCGCATCATCCTGCACCAGCATCTGCGCCCACTTGCTATTGAACGGGTGTGTGCAAGCCGCTGCCCTAGCGGCTCGATCTACATCGACTCGCTGGAATCGCATCCACGATTGACTCGCTGTTCATGTGGCTTACTGCGCACGTGAATTGACTCACCGTTTGCACGGCTCACTGCGTCTACAATTGACTTGCCCATATGCGCCGGCTTACAACGCCGTGGCCGACTCTCTTGTCCGCGCCGGCTTACAAACGATGCGGCCGGCTCTCCCGTCCGTACATGTTTACAACGTCACGGCTGACTCATCTGTCGGCTCCTGCGGCCGACTCGGCTGTGATTGATTTCAGCTTCACCATGGTGATCATCAACTAAGTGGTGGATATTTTCTGGCTTAACATATCAGGTGAAATCCATTCAATACATTTTTATATTATATATTACTTTCTTTAAAAAAGCAATTACTCTGGTTTGCAAGTTCTCCAATGCAGGACAAGTTATATCACTGAGCTGTTGAATGACTCATACCGGTTTATATCACGGTCAAATATGGGGAATCTCAAGCCAACTCTTCGAGTCGTCTTGAGACTCGGGGGCTACAATGACATGACTCAGGAACTCCGAGTCATTGGAGGGAAGATAACCCGGTCCCGGAGGCTACCGCCACTTAAAAGGCCGTCAGAAAATTTCCGGCTCAAAATAAAGATTCCGGTTTAAAATCCGGTTCAAGAGACATTTCTCTCCCGCAAAGCTTTGAAACTCTCAAATCCGATTCAAACATCCGGCTCAAGGTAAATTTGCCTCTTACAAAGCTTTTTCTCAAATCCGGTTCAAACATCCGGCTCAAGGACAATCTGTCTCCCACAAAGCTTTGAAGCTCTAAATATTTGGTTTGAAATTATGGTTTAAAAAGAATTCATCTCTCGCAAGTTCAAGTTTTCAGAAAAAAAAATTACAGGGACCAAAGAGAGTTTGTTGCACAACACAACTCAAACATAGGCACCCGGCGAGCACAGCTCAGAAGTATATCACTTTGGGGCTTCCGGCTTATTGAGCTAAGCTATGATTACCCTTTGATCCGGCTCATAGCCACGTTTACAGGTCATTTGGGGGCTTCCTGTTCAAACATAGGTCGTATTCGAACCAAAGAGAACATAGCTGTCGGTACCCTCTTGATCGGCGCAATGCCAAACCCACTAGGGGGCTTCTTTATCGTATTCGAATCATAACTCAACCTCTTTTGGGTCCGACGTGGGTCGTATTCGAATCAGCATCGTTAAACAACTCTCAAGGTCATTTGGGGGCTTCCTGTTCAAACATAGGTCGTATTCGAACCAAAGAGAACATAGCTGTTAGTACCCTCTTGATCGGCAACGCCAAAGCCACTGGTGGCTACATGATCGTATTTGAATCCTAGCTTAACCCCTTTGGAACGGTTTACTGGTCGTATTCGAATCAGAAGCCTTGATTTTCTTTTAGTCTGGATTAAGTTTTTTGAACACAATCTTTTGGGTTTTGAGACTTTTTGCTCATATTTGAAGCATATATATGTGGTTTCTATTAACCCGCCCTGGCTTTCGACGAACAAGTCGCCAGCATATGACAATATTGATACTTGGAAGGTTTGACTTCTAAGTTTTGGGTTATCACCCTTACTGCACATATATCATAAGCTGGCAGTACGATTCAATATCATAGGTATAGTATTGTTTATACATGATTATGTTTAAGCCGGCCCTGGTTTTTGACATTAAGTCGCCAGGGCATATGTTGTTTAAACTCTATGCAGGATTTGCAGAACTATGACTTATATTAAAGTTCAAGATCATCATCCAAATTGATGTTTCAAAAGGGGTATCCATTCTGGATTTTCTCAAAGGCTATAAGCCATCGGGTTATTAAAATTCCCGCTTACCATGAATGTGCATTAAGTCGCCATCGGCCAAGAGCCACCGAGTATTTAAACTCCGGATTTACTTGTCAGCCGATAAGGTATTCACATCTTTCATAGCCATACTTGGCTGGATTGTCATGATGATATTGAATGATTGAGGTTTTCATACCGGATTATATTATTCAAATTTTGAATAGCCAACATGGCTGGATTTTATTTACGGTTGTCAATAACCAGTATTATCATTGAGGTTTTCAAAGTTGCTTTAGCGCAATGGCTATTATTTTATCAATGGATATGATTTACTCTACAATGGAAAGAATAGTCCCGAGTTGCTGCAAGCTTACAACCCGGCACTTGGGGGCTACTGTAACGCCCTCGATGCGGCTATAGCTCCCACGTGTCGAGGCACGACTTAGAGGCATAACCGCATTGAAAGCAATGTCGCAAGTTAGGCAATCTTCACGACATCCCATGTAATATAGATAATAAAAGGGGAGATACATAGTTGGCTTACACTCGCCACGTCAATCAAGTACATAAATAGCATTACAACATTCAACCAATCATGGCCCGACTACGGCGCCAAAATAAAAGATAACCCAACATGCGACACGGTCCCGATCACCCCAACTGGGCACCACTACTGATCATCAGGGAAAGACACATAGTATCGGCGTGAGTCCTCGTCGAACTCCCACTTGAGCTCAAGCGCGTCATCTGGAGCAGAATCATCAGGCCCTGCATCTGGTTTGGAAGTAATCTGTGAGCCACAGGGACTCAGCAATCTCGCACCCTCGTGATCAAGACTATTTAAGCTTAATAGGTAAGGCAAGGAACATATGTGGAGCTGCAGCAAGCGACTAGCATATATGGTGGCTATCCTATTCGCAAAAGAGAGCGAGAAGAGGAGGCAAAGCGCGAGCGAGTAATCTAGAGAACAACCTGCGCAAGCATAACTCCAACACCGTGCTCACTTCCCGGACTCCGCCGAGAAGAGACCATCACGGTAACTCACACTGTTGATTCATTTTAATTAAGTTAAGGTTCAAGTTATCTACAACCGGACATTAACAAATTCCCATCTGCCCATAACCGCGGGCACGGCTTTTGAAAGTTCAAATCCCTGCAGGGGAGTCCCAACTTAGCCCATGACAAGCTCTCACGGTCAACGAAGGAATAGACCTTCTCCCGAGATGTTCCGATCAGACTCGGTATCCCGGTTCTTCAAGACACTTTGACAAGTTAAAACAAATCCAGTAACACCGCCCGAATGTGCCGACAAATCCCGATAGGAGCTGCACATATATCGTTCTCAGGGCACACTCAGATGAGCGCTCCATACAACTAAAACCAAATCTCGAGTTTCCCCGAGGGGGCGCTGCACAGGACTCTAGTTTGGACCAACACTCAGAGGAGCACTGGCCCAGGGGGGCTTAAAATAAGATGACCCTTGGGCTCCGGAAACCCAAGGGAAAAAAGGCTAGGTGGCAAATGGTAAAACCAAGGTTGGGCATTGCTGGAAAAGCTTTAATCATGGCGAACTATCAAGGGGTTCCCATTATGACCCAACCGAGTAAGGAACGCAAAATCCGGGAACATAACACCGATATGACGGAAACTAGGGCGGCAAGAGTGGAACAAAACACCAGGCGAGAGGCCGAGCCTTCCACCCTTTACTAAGTATATAGATGCATTAAGATAACAAGGCAATAATATGATATCCCAACAAGTAAATAATGTTCCAACAAGGAACGGTCTCCAATCTTCACCTGCAACTAGCAACGCTATATGAGGGGCTGAGCAAAGCGGTAACATAGCCAATCAAGGGTTTGCTAGGACATGGTGGGTTAGAGGTTTGACATGGCAATTTGGGAGGCATGATAAGCAAGTGGTAGGCATCATAGCATAGGCATAGCAAAAGAGCGAGCATCTAGCATAGCAAAGATAGTAGTGATTTCGAGGGTATGATCTGTTGGGGAACGTAGTAATTTCAAAAAATTTCCTACGCACATGCAAGATCATGGTGATGCATAGGAACGAGAGGGGAGAGTGTGATCTACGTACCCTTGTAGATCGACAACGGAAGCGTTATGACAACGCGGTTGATATAGTCGTACGTCTTCACGGCCCGACCGATCAAGCACCGAAACTACGGCACCTCCGAGTTTTAGCACACGTTCAGCTCAATGACGATCCCCGGACTCCGATCCAGCAAAGTGTCGGGGAAGAGTTCCGTCAGCACGACGGCGTGGTGACGATCTTGATGTACTACTGTCGTAGGGCTTCGCCTAAGCACCGCTACAATATTATCGAGGACTATGGTGGCACGGGGCGCCGCACATGGCTAAGAATATGATTACGTGGATCAACTTGTGTGTCTCTGGGGTGCCCCTGCCTCCGTATATAAAGGTTCAAGAGAGGAGGAGGCCGGCCGGCCCCTATGGCGCGCCAAGGAGGAGTCCTCCTCCTAGTAGGAGTAGGACTCCTACTAGGAGGGGGAAAGAAGTGGGGAGGGAGAAGGAAAGGGGGCGTCGCCCCCCTCTCCTAGTCCAATTCGGACCAGGGGGGAGGAGGCACGCGGCCCACCTTTGGCTGCCCCTCTCTCTCACCACTAAGGCCCATATAGCCCATTACTTCTCCCGGGGGGGGGGGTTCCGGTAACCCTCCGGCTCTCCGGTTTTCTCCGAAATCATCCGGAACACTTCCGGTGTCTGAATATAGCCGTCCAATATATCAATCTTTATGTCTCGACCATTTCGAGACTCCTCGTCATGTCCGTGATCACATTTGGGACTCCGAACAACCTTCGGTACATCAAAATGTATAAACTCATAATATAACTGTCATCGAAACCTTAAGCGTGCGGACCCTACGGGTTTGAGAACAATGTAGACATGACCGAGACATGACTCCGGTTAATAACCAATAGCAGGACCTGGATGCCCATATTGGCTCCTACATATTCTATGAAGATCTTTGTCGGTCAGACCGCATAACAACATACGTTGTTCCCTTTGTCATCGGTATGTTACTTGCCCGAGATTCGATCGTCGGTATCCAATACCTAGTTCAATCTCGTTACCGGCAAGTCTCTTTACTCGTTCTGTAATACATCATCTCGCAACTAACTCATTAGTTGCATTGCTTGCAAGGCTTAAGTGATGTGCATTACCGAGAGGGCCCAGAGATACCTCTCCGACGATCGAGTGACAAATCCTATTCTGGAAATACGTCAACCCAACATGTACCTTTGGAGACACCTGTAGAGCACCTTTATAATCACCAGTTATGTTGTGACGTTTAGTAGCACACAAAGTGTTCCTCCGGCAAATGGGAGTTGCATAATCTCATAGTCATAGGAACATGTATAAGTCATGAAGAAAGCAATAGCAACATACTAAACGATCGGGTGCTAAGCTAATGGAATGGGTCATGTCAATCAGATCATTCACCTAATGATGTGATCCCGTTAATCAAATAACAGCTCTTTGTCCATGGTTAGGAAACATAACCATCTTTGATTAACGAGCTAGTCAAGTAGAGGCATACTAGTGACACTCTGTTTGTCTATGTATTCACACATGTATTATGTTTCCGGTTAATACAATTCTATCATGAATAATAAACATTTATCATGAAATAAGGAAATAAATAATAACTTTATTATTGCCTCTAGGGCATATTTCCTTCATGATCATCTTGCCTGCAAAGTTGTCAGAGTTGACTGGATCCTCGAAAGCAAACTCAACGGGCTCCTCGTTAGCGAACTCGTCTCCCGGCTCTACCCAAACAAGACAAACAAGCAACAAGGACACAATCAACCACGTGCAAACTCAAACAACATGATGCAAAGATGGTATGCTATGCGGGATGCAATATGTGATGCATATGCAAGATTTGACAAGGAATGCATGAACCTGGCCTCAACTTGGAAATCCAACTGTGCCACTGGAAATATGAGATGAAATCGCTTGAAAACGATATAAAGAACGCCGGAATCGGAGTTACGGTTTGGAAATGGCAAGCAATTCAAATATGACCATGTTCTGCGATTTACAGCAAGTAGCCATATAAATGCAACAAGATGAACATGCTACAGCACCCAAATATGGCATAAAAATACATGGCAGGGATCCATTCATGAAGCTTAACAAAAGACTAGCACTGAGCTACGGCCAATTCATCCATTAACAGGTTCAAACAAGCATGGCAAAAATGCATTTGGTAAACAAATCTTAGACTTAGTAAAATTAACACTTGTCTAGAATTTCAGATCAGATAGCACTCTTTGGAGCATGAAAACAATATGCTACAAGATCTGAACATGGCAAAGTAAAGCATGGCATGGAGCTACTCAAAGAGCTTAACAAAAGTCCTTTAGTGACCTTGAGCCAAAAGGGATCAAAAAATACATTTGCAAGCATGTGAACATGGCAAAAACATAATCAGTTCTCAGACTTAGTGAAAACTGGAGCATGCTGAAACAGATATCAAGTAGGCATGTTTACGAGCTCGATGCACTCACTACAGAGCAAGTCATGACAATCTAAGCATACACCCAGCAAGAAAGCACAAAATACAAACTAGACTTGGCAATAACAATAGCATAGCATGCGCGGATCAACTACAACATCCTTGGCAAAATCGCTAACAAGTAGACAATCTGCCCAGATTCACGAAATGACAAAAGTAGAGCTCGATTGACTCAAGCTAGGGTGCTCTATAATTGCAAACAAAGACATGGATGGATAGAGAACTACAAGATTAACAAAACATCCTTAATGATCATCCTCAAAAGAGGCATTGATCACTAGGAAACAACATGAACATGTGGCATAATGAGATAAACAGTCCAAGGACTTGGTGGAAATGCTAAGTCCCTGAAATCAGCATTAACGTATGCTCCACTTTGCAGGCTTGTGCTAGTCACCACACACATCACAAAAATACATGGGTTGCACCTCTGGATAGATGGAAAAACATATAACAAAACTCATGTAGAGCTCAGGGGCATATCATGCACACATTAATCATGGCAAAAATGGCAAATAGCTAAAAGGAGCAGCAGATCTGACAATTATCTCAAATAGCATTCTTCTAACAGCATTTCAGGCATCAAGATGAACTCAAATGAAAATGATGCAATGAGATGAAATGATGTGTTCTCTGAGGCGAACATTTTGATATGCTATATGCCCAAAACGGAGCTACGGATGCGGAGTTACGACCTGATGAACGTGAGAAAAATATTTAGGGACTTAGGAAAAAGACAACCCCTAGGGTTTCCAGATTCAGATCTGGGGCGCGGGAACCGAGGTCCGCCGGGGTCGGCGCCAGAGCTCCTGTATGCCGGAGGGAGAGGGTTCGCCAGAGGAGGGCCGCAGGGACGTGGGGAGGCTCGCCGGAGCCCTGATCCGGCTGCGGGGACACGGGACGGCGAGGTGGGGTGGCAACCGCGGCGCGGCGGAGCAGGGCGCGGCTGCCGGAGCACGTCAGGGTGGCGAGGCCCGAAGTCCGGCGATGGCGTGCGGT
>NC_057800.1:707762924-707775849 GCF_018294505.1 Triticum aestivum
TGGCCGGCGCGGGGCGTCCCGCCGGAGCTGGAGGTGACGGGCGGCCGGGCGAGAGGAGGCGGCGCGGGCGAAGACGCGGGCCGGGAGGGCCGGCTCCGGGCTGAGTGGGCCCGCGGTGCGGCGAAGTGGGCACGCTGCGGCGGCCAACGAGAGGACGCCACGTGGCGGCGGGCGGCTAGCCAGACATGTCCGTCGGCGCGGATTGTGTCCGGCGCGCGAGGAGAGGAAATGATCTAGGGTTTGGAAGAGAGGATCCGGGATTTTCGAGGAGGGGTCTTTATATAGAGGTGGAGGGAGCTAGAAGAGTCCAAATGAGGTGCGGTTTTCGGCCACGTGATCGTGATCGAACGCTCTAGATGATGGAGAGGGTTTTGGTGGGTTTTGGGCCAAAATGGAGGGGTGTTGGGCTGCAACACACACGAGGCCTTTTCGGTCCCTCGGTTAACTGTTGGAGCATCAAACGAAGTCCAAATGGTACGAAACTTGACAGGCGGTCTACCGGTAGTAAACCAAGGCCGCTTGGCAAGTCTCGGTCCAATCCGGAAATGTTTAACCCCCACACACGGAAGAAAGGTAGAAATGACCATCGGAGGAGAACGAAGCGCCGGAATGCAAAACGGACAACGGGGAAAATGCTCGAATGCATGAGATGAACACGTATGCAAATGCAATGCACATGATGACATGATATGAGATGCATGACAACGATAACAACACACGGAGACAAAAACCCGAACCCGAGAAAATAAAATAACTTAAGGCCGTAAACGGCAAGAGTTGGAGTACATATTGGGTAAATCATATCCGGGGTGTTACAGCTACATTATCCAGTTTAAGATTATATCAAATATGCAAGTCCCATGTCAGTTCCAGCATGCACCATGGCACTTGGGGGCTAATGCAAAAGCAATTTTACTGGCCTTATTGAAGACCCGACTCATCACATCATAATGAGACGGCCCTTGGGGGCTACCAATTGCTCCTATCAACAATTCAAGGTACACAAGTTTTATTCCATTATATTGAAGGGTCCACTACTCAATTGGTAAAGCACAAAGATCTTAACCTTGTGGATGTGGGTTCAAGCCCCATGATGGGGGTTACATCATATGATGTTCTTTTAAAAAGAAGTATTTATAATGTCCCAACTCAATATTATCTTACTGAGCCGGCCTTGGGGGCTACATGTTGTTATTCAAGTCTATACGATCATATTTATAAAGTCCCTGCTCACTATTGCATAATGACCCGAAACTTGGGGCCTATACTGGTTGAAGTTTTTTATGATTATAAGGCAATTACAAGTCCCGGGTTGCTGCAAGCATGACAACCCGACACTTGGGGGCTACATATATGGAGTATTCAGTCTTTACTAGTGACTAAGATGAACAACATGGATTTCTTCAAAGTGGAAGTATTTATATTGAAGCAAGTCTTAAGTCATCACTTTGTTTCTGCTCAAGACTTGGGGGCTATAGGTAATATGGATATAAGGGAGAAAAATCTTCAATTTCTCAGTTTTGAGTAAACCAGATTGACCTGGCGTCACCAATAACTATGACCCGGCGTCGACAACAATTATGACCCGGTGCTATCAATATTTACAAACTGGATATTTTGGCAATGATAAACCGGCAAGTTCTATAAGCCGGCTGAAAGTCAGATGAGTATTTCAAAACCAATATTTTTTAAAAGCCGACACTTTGGAAGCCGATTCAAGTGGATTATTTCTTACAATATTCCTCTACAAGAGACCAATATCAGCAAATTGACTCTGAAGCTGGTTTATTGACCCATATTTCTCAAAAGAATTATCTAGATTTTTTGCATTCACAAAGTTTGAACATATCTACTAAAGGAGATTTGCTATGAGTTCATGGGCATGTAACAAGAAGGAAATGACAAGGACTTAAAGATGACCAGGTGCCGGCTTACAAGAATTTTAACCCGGATCACAACGTGTCAAATTTGTTCTTGTGTTTATTTTACAGGATCAAGTTTAACATGGATAAATCCAAATTAAACTGGGGGCTAATGTCGGGGATATATGCCACGGTATGACCCGGCCGGAAGTATGACCCGGCCGGACTTGCTGATTCACCGGTGACCCGCCCTGACTTGGTGACTCACTAAGTGACCCGCCCGGATATCTCCACTCACTAATGACCCGGCCGAGCCAGGTGACTCACTAATGACCTGGCCGGCGGAGCAGAGGAGCAACAAGACCCGATGGCCCAAGCACACGGTTCATGGAAGGCCGGCTTGTATTATGGTGGGCCGGATTAAGAGGAAAGCATAAGGAATATTCCCTTACAAAGAAAGCAAGACTAGGACTCCACTTGTAGTAGAGTAATCGTAATCCTAATAGGACTAGTTATGTAAACCGCCCCTTCAACATATATAAGGAGGGGCAGGGCACCCCAAGAGGGACAAGATTCACAAGTTCCACAAGTTTGATAAGTTAGGGTTAGACAAACAAGTCTATAGCTCTCGAGTTAGAGCACCAGTGTAATCGTGATCATCATCATCAATATCAATGAAGCAGGATGTAGGCTTTTACCTCCACCGTGAGGGGCCGAACCTGGGTAAAACCTCATGTCTCTCGTCCCACTCAACCCCTCTCAAGCTGCCACATAGATGTGTTGGCCTCATGACTAAGTCCTTTCAACGAGGACATCTGCCGTGACAATTCCACGACACATAGTATGGGCGTTCTGCGTCGTATACATCAGCCGAAGCTTAATAGACGTCAGCGACTGAGCGGCGTGCGCCGGGTTGGACTGCGTAAGCACCTGCCTTGTTGAAGGAGGTAGCTAGGTCTGCTCACCGGCCGCGTACGCAACGTGCAGGAGTTCCCGGGTAGATGGCCCATGACCCCTGGGGGCATAGGTTTAGTCCGGCATGCTGGCCTCTCTATTAAGTCTAGGTCGGGTTGCGGCGTATTGTTTGGCCGAGGCCGGGCATGACCCAGGAAAGTGTGTCCGACCGGAGTTAATCAAGCATGGTGGGTAAGTTGGTGCACCCCTGCAGGGAAGAAAACATCTATCGATAGCCTGTCCTACGGTAACGGACACTTGGAGTTGTATCCCGATCGATACAACTAGAACTGGGTACTTGAGATGAGGAATGGATATGAGAAATGGATGGTGATGAGGAATTGATTGTGATGAGAAATGAATAGTATGGCTCTGGGATTGCTTTCTCGCGGGGAGTCGAGAAAGGATCTCTGGCCGAGGTTGATAACATTACTTCTACTTTACTTTATGCTACTCTACTCCCTCCTGTTGCTGCAAGATGGTGGTTTCCAGAAGATGCTAGTCTTCGATAGGCTAGGCTTTTCCCTTCCCTTCTGGCATTCTGCAGTTTAGTCCACAGATACAACCCATTCCTTTGATACAGATGCATAATTAGTTTAGATCTGATGTAAGTCTTGCGAGTACTTTGGATGAGTACTCACGGTTGCTTTGCTACTTATTTTCCCCCCATACCCAATTGTTGCCACCAGATGACGGATCCCAGGAGCCAGACGACGCCACTGATGACTACTACTACCCGGAGGATGCCTACTACTACGTGAAGACCGCAGACGACTAGGAGTAGTTAGGAGGCTCCCAGGCAGGAGGCCTTGCCTTTTCGATCGTGTATTCTTTTGTGCTAGCCTTCTTAAGGCAATCTTGTTTAACTCATGTCTGTACTCAGATATTGTTGCTTCCGCTGACTCTTGTGTATTCGAGCTTATGTATTCGAGCCTTCGAGGCCCCTGGCTTGTAATATAAAGCTTGTATTATTTTAATTTGTGTCTAGAGTTGTGTTGTGATATCTTCCCGTGAGTCCTTGATCTTGATCGTACACATTTGTGTGTATGGTTAGTGTACGATTGAATTGAGGGCATCACAGTGGGGTAGAAAGATGGATCATTACCCTCTTATAAAGGCAGTGAATATCAGACGCCCCCTCATGAGCCTTAAAACTCTCCTATTCCCAAGGGGTCGTGCAAACGGCACGGTTGGATTACCCGAGCCCGTATTGATGAGAATCACGCAATAAGGGGACACGATACCGATGCTTTTCATGAATTTAGCACTAAATATGGACTTGACTCTGAGATAGTAGCTTCTTTCTATGAATCATTTGCTACTCATGTTGATCTCCCTAAGGAGAAGTGGTTTAAATATCATCCTCCCATTGAAGTAAAAGTAGTTGAACCTATTAAAGTTGAAGAAAAGACTATCACTTATAATGTTGATCCTATTGTTCCTACTGCTTATATTGAGAAACCACCTTTCCCTGCTAGAATAAAGGATCATGCTAAAGCTTCAACTGTGGTTCGTAAGAGTAATGCACTACAAAAAAATACACTTCCGTGATGATACGTGTTTGTCACAGTAGGTCACGTTTTCTGTCATGCATGTACATCCATGACGATTTTATGACAGAATCAAGATAGTCATACATGTGCTATCATAGAAGTGTTCCATGACATTACCAAAATTATCATCATGGAAGTGTCCACTTCCATGACGATAAATCGCGCGTCACAGAAGTGCTTTCATCAAGGGTGACCGACACGTGGCATCCACCGTAATGGAACGCCGTTAAGCTATCGGGTCGGGTTTTGGATCCGATAACCCGTTAACAGCCCCGACCAATGGGGATTTTCCACGTGTAAAATCATCATTGGCTGGAGGAAACATGTGTCGGCTCACCGTTGGGACAGATGTCATCCTCTCATTGGACCGAAGGCACCTATGATACGGCGACACGTGGCACGGCCCAACAGAGGCCCGTTCCTATGAAAAGGCTGGCCCATTTGACTTGGTCTAAAGGTGGCGGGCCGGCCCATGGAAAGCCTGTTAACAGCCTGTTCGCATATAGCCCATTCACAGCCCGCTAACCCAGGGCCCGTTACGCCCTATCCGAATTAGGCCCAGTAGCGTCATCTGAGCCGTCCAATATGATTCAGCCTATTTTAACTTTCGGCCCATGTGTGGCCCATGACTTCTTTCGGCCCATATGAGGACCTTTGTAACTCTTGGCCCATTAATGGCCCGTGGTGAAACTAGCCCGTAATGAACAGTGTATCACTTTATACCCATTAACGCCCCGTTATTTCATTGGGCCGTTTCCAGCCCAAGTTATCTTTCGGCCTTCTCAGGGCCCATTGATTCTTGGGCTCATTTGCAGCATTCGGTTACATACGACCCGTTACTGTCATTTTCTGCTTCTGGGCCAAATTCAGCCCGTCATTACAGTCGGCCCGTTTGCGGACCATTAATACGTTGGGCCGTTTTCATGTCAAAAAAAACCCGTTGGGCTATTTTCATAGAGTTATCAAATACGGCCTATTAACGGCCCGTTATGGGTCCACGAATAGTACGACCCATGATTGGCAAAATGATGATACACCCCGTAGAAGGCCCATGGATCCTACGGCCCGTATGAGGCCCATGGATAGTACGGCCCGTAGAAGGCCCATGGATCGTACGACCCGCGGAAGGCCCATGGACCCTAAGGCCCGTATAGAAGGCCGATGGATCCTACGGCCGGACGAAGGCCCATGGATCATACGGCCTGCAGGAGGCCCATGGTTACAACAGTTCATGTGTTGCCATGATTATTTTGGCCTAGTTACAAAAAATAGGCTATTGTGGCCACTAGAAAAAGACAGAAAAAGAACTGCAGTGACTACAAGCAAACAACTAAACAAGACAATAAGGAAATAAATAAGCAAGCAATTAACGCTAGCCTATTACCACTATTACACATATTACATCCACTGGGCCTCAAAGTTCGCCACCAGTGCAAATATAGGGAACAAAGCAGCACATTACATACACTGGCCGTCAAAATCGGCCACCAGTGCAAATAAACGCGATAGCAAAACAAGAGCATAACTGAAACAACTTCAGAAGAGCTCAAGAAACATTATCCTGGGTATCCACCATGCTGGCAATAAGCTTAGCAAGCTGATTAGCTTTGTCCTGTTTGGCGCTAAAATCCTCCAACGCTTGCTGTTGCACCAGAAAGTATGCATCTGAATGCTCCAGGGACTTCCGCAGTCCTTCCGCTTCTTGTCGCAACACAGCTGATCGATGTCTTTCAGCTTGTAGTTGAGACTCAAGAAACCAAACTGATTTAGACAGTGAGTTTGAATAGCTTGTGCAAGCGGTAGTGGCCAGTAACTCGAACACTAAACCAAGACAGGACTTTGGGGTTGTCTCGCTATCTTCAAGATAGTCTCCCTTAGTTGTTTTATCAGCTTTGTTGGAGACCAACAAGGATGTGTCACTATCCTGAACCTTATCTGCATTACTTCCTTTACCTTGCTTAATAAGGCACTCTTCCCTAATATTCTGTCAGCATTCTAAAAGAAGAAACAAGCAGACACATAACAAGTTTAGCATGTACTAGTATATGAAACTCATTTCGGTGAACCAGTTCATTAGTAAGGTGGACAGGATTAAACTACCAAGTCTTCTATTGCCAAGTACTAGTACATAATAAAAGCATCAAACAAACATATATCTATGTCCTATGGTCACTGCATTGTCTTGCCAAATCAAAATAGAGACATGGTTCAAATCATATCAGTTCAAGACAAAGCAGTAGTGAAAGAATACAAAGCGTGGGAAACTACACGGCACAACAAGATTTCAGATGGGTACCACGGGTCTACATGTACAACAACACTATTGGCTTTGTTGTGATGCTAGTAATGTGCATGATATGAAAGTCAACTGTATACACAATTGAAATTGAAATCAACAGAGCTATTGATAAGAGCAAACCTGTTAAATAAACATGCATGAACATACCTGCTATGCTATTGGAGTTTCGATTGGATGCTTCAATTTAAAAATAAGTTTGTATGAGTAAATACAGTGATACAAGAGCAATGCAATCATAGTTAAAAAGGCGTGCCTAAGCGAGCGCTTAAGCGCGCCTAGGCTCTAGGTGTTGGCAAAACGCATTGCGCATAACTACGCATAATCTGTGCATAACTGCGCATAAGCATGCGCTTTGGTCAGTAAAGCGCAAGGCGGTGGCAAAACGCACAATTAACGCTTAGCGCTTTTTTGAACTATGATAGCAATGGAATCTTAAATTAGAACAGTTGTTCTTCAGGTTTAGGCATTTGTTCTACATGAACAGAGTATAGTAAGATGCAGGAATATAATACTTAAAAATAGAAAGTAAGCTCATAGACCTTACCACATTCTTGGTTCGGGATCGGTACAGAACAAGGCGTTCCCAGTCATCATCCAGTAAATGTGCCTCAGGAGAACGTAAGGGAATTTGATGAGTTTCTTTGCCGGTGAAGTACGTTTTCTTCAGGTAATTCCAATACTGCTACCAAGCATTCTTGAAGATAGCAGAGGTATTAGCACAGGTTACCTCATCCCGAGTTTCCAAATTAGTCCTTCTCTATAGAGAAAAATGGGAAAATTTGCTGTATTATAACCATCATGGAGGTAGGATGTATGGGACGAAGCAAAGTAATTGCCATGAATAACATTACTTACACATAACTCCTGGACAAACACCTGCAACTGACATTTTCCTTCATCTTCAGTATAATATTTCCAAGATGGGAAGATACGCACATATGATTTAACAACATCAAATGCGATAGATGCTAAACTACGACTAGCTGTTTGTGCTTCCTCCACAGGAATAGGCGTACTAACTGGTGGAGTTGGGGTTCGCTGTGATAGTACTGCCCCTTTGGGCACTGGAGCTGCCTTACTAACTGCTCTTGTTTGGGAGCTCTGTGGTGGAGATGGTGTTGTGTTAACAGGAACTAGGTTACTATCGGCTGGGGTTGGGGTTAGATTGGGTGAAGTTGGTTCTCTGTCCATCGCAGTAGGGGTACAATCTGCGAGAGTTTGGGTTATGTGTGGTAGGGCTAGTTCTTGTGCATGTACAACCGGGGTGCTATCTCTACCAAGAGGTAGCACTGTTTTATTTGAAGACTGTTTTTTAGTCCGCTAGATACTGGCATCACCCGCTCCAATTCAAATGGCTGATAAACAGGAAACATAGTTGAATGTACAGATATTGTATGAGAGACAGATGCAATAGATAGTGTGGAAAAAAGGGGGCATGAAATAGTTGACATGTATATTGTTTAACTAAAACGGATAGCATGACATAATTTCACATATATGATGTCTATCTAAACTGGATAGCATAGCAGAACATAACATAATTCAAAGATATGATGAATAACTAAACAAGATCGCATGACATAATTCACCTACATGTTATCTAAGTAATCAGGATCGCATCATTTAATTCACATATGTGATTTATATGCTAAACAGAGGGCATTCGATATGATGTCTGAACTAAGAACATGGTGTTGAATATTGTGTATATGATGTCTAAACTATGCAAAGTAAGACACCATATGCATGATATGAGCAGTATAACCGTGCCAAGTTAGAGCATACACCTCAGTGGGGGAATAGGACTGGTCATCTGTCTCTGAATCCATCTCTGAGGAGCTATCTGGACCCAACAAGAGATCTTCTTTGACAGGTAGCACTGTCTGCTCTGAAGGCCTTGTTTTCACTCCAGATTTTTCCATCTCCCACACAAATGGTTGATTCACAGGAAGAGTAGTTTAATGTACAAACATTGTCGACAAATGGAAATGTAATGAAGAAAAGGATGGGCAAGATATCATTCAAATATATGATGCCTGGTTAAACAGGATGTCATTGCATATTTCACATATATTATGGCTGGCTAAAAGACATGAGACTGCATAATTCCCATATATGATATAGAAACTAAACAGGTGGCATTACAGAACATGTCTAAACTAAGCATATGGCATATATGATGTCAAAAGTAGGCACTTCAAGGCAACATATGCATGATATGACTAACATCATCATGCCAAGGTAGATCAAACACCTTGGGGGGTAAATAGGAGTGGCCAGCGGCGTCTGAATCCGCCTCAGAACAGATATCTTCCTATGGATTACAATCTAGAGAGGGGTGGGGAGGGTTTGCCATTGAGCCCACCATGGAGCGATGTCTGCATGACATTGTATTGCCGCGCAAAACTCTTCTCTTTTTCTCTATATGTTCAGCATGACTGTGTACAATATCTGACATGCATACGAAAAAAATATGGTGAGATTATGTAAGGAGAGCATGTAGAAATTTAGAGTGATGGTAACAACCAGTGGATCGATGTTTTTCCATTGAACAAAAATAGCCCTAATGGATCGACGTGAATGTATAGTAATAAGTGATGCAACAAGTGTACAACCTCTTTGCCATAGCCGTGTCGACCTCAGCATCATTGGGTTGGTCACTGAAGCAGTTGAGGCAGATGTGGCTGTTGTAGGTGTGGATGAAGATCTGAGGAATCTGTAGACGGCGTCCAGGGCACTGCTCTGTTGTGATGGATCGTTCTGTCGTTGGAGCAGCTCCGGTGAGCCATAAGACGTCAAGGCTGAAGCAGCACAAGACAGACATCGTCAATCTCAAGTGGGATTCTAATAGCATCTCCAATAGATGATGTAAAATGGATGTAAAATTAACATCACCAAAAACCACCTCACTACAACAGATGAGGTAAAAACTGTTGACTCTGAACTTAACTGTCGAAACTGAAATTTACTATGGAATCTGAATGCTACTATCAAAACTGAACTCAATGGTAGCAGAGAGGCACTTGACATGTAGTTTAGGGAGGGTCTGTAGTTCATCTTCAACCTGCACCCCCTGAGCCGCCAGCCACCATCGGCCGAACTGCCGGCCCCAGCGCTGCCTCGCCGCCCTGAAACAACTCGCCATCGCCGCCCCGGCCAGCCCTCTAGGCCCCCCGCCCCACCCTGAACCCTAAGATAGATAGTGGGGTACCTCTCCGGAGAGCCCCCGTCCCTACTGCGGGTGGTTCTTCCTTAACTCCGGCGAGCCCCCCAACCCCTGAAAATTGACTGACCGAAAAGTCGATTCAGTCGACTGAAGTGTGGCTTAATCGGAGCAGAGCAGCATCACGAGCGAGGGGGAGAGCAGCAGCAGCAGCTGGGCGAGCGAGTGATCGAGCGAGAGCCGGAGCAGCAGCAGAAGAAGCAGCGCGAGCGAGCGAGCGAGAGCTGGAGCAGCAGCAACAGATCCAGCTGGTATGGCCGCCGCCGCCGAAGGGGCCTCGCACTGGGGAGAGCCGCCATGGAGATGCCGCCCGTGGCGTCGGCTTCAAGGTAGCCGCTCCATGGGGGTGCGGGATGGAGCACCGTCGGCGCCGGGAGGTCGAGTTAAGGAGAAGGTGCTATGCGATGAGTGTACAACCTCTTTGGTGGAGCCGAGTAGGCCTCGGCTTCGTCCCAGGAGTCGGTGAGGATGTTGCGGTTCTGGTGAAGTAGGTTAAGGCGGCGCTGTGGAGGACGGGGCGGCTGAACCGGCGGGACGACGAAATGGAAGACGGATCCTCATCCGGGGAGGTGGACGAGGGACGTCGAGCTGTTGCGGTGGACGACGTCGTCTGGGAAGAGGCTCCGGCTGGGTAGCGTGACATGGTGGACGGAGGAGGGTGGGGTTTCGCGGCTAGAGCGATGAGGTTATGGTGGCCTGGGATTTTGAATGGCGAAAAGGGGGCGATGGGAGGGGGTGAAGCATGACTTAGGGACGCGCTTGTCCAAAATGTAGGGTGTGTTACAAAAGTACCCCCCACCGATTTGAACTAGCGGCCCTTTCGGCTCAGGGTTAGAAGGGGGATTTCGCGTGTCGGGATTTGGCAGCTGGAGGGAGTTTTCGCGCGCGTTGTAATTTCGGGATAGCAAGGCGCGGGTTGTGAAGGCGCCAGTTTTGGGAGCACGATATCTGAATTTTCGGGATATAACAAGATGCGGTTTGAATTTTAGGGACAAGCCTAACATGTAGTAATATTGTACTTGTACGTACCAAATCAATTCGCACTTCCCTCAACCAAAAAGAAAACGAAAAAAATAAAACTATTCACACCACACAAAGAGAGAGTCTTGCCCCATTTTACTATACAAATGCTATTCAAAGCTACTCCCTCCTTCCATCTATATAGGGCCTATTGCGTTTTCCGATGCTAACTCTGACCAAATATTAGAGCAATGATATATGACATGCAACTTACACAAAGCACACCGTTAAATTCGTCTGTGAAAGGTTCTTTCAATGATATAATTTTCACATTGTGCATGTCATGTACTATTAATCTTGTCAATAGTCAAAGGCGGTTTAAAAAATCTCATTACACCCTATATAGATGGAAGGAGGGAGTATGAATCCAAGTTATGCCGATTAATTTTTTTCGCTTGCTGTATAATGCATGTAACCTACTCATACCAACATTTGAGTGCATTCCAAATATCTATACTACCGTTGCAATCCGAACTAAATTTGAACTCGTTTCTCTATTTCAATAAGAATCTACAATCATGATTGTTGCCAACTTCAACCATCATAGTTTCCTTGCTATCCGCCAGATATAAATCGGACGGCCTATAATGCAGGATGGCAGGCACACCATCATCAACAACTCCGTTTTTTATAAGAGTAGAGATAAAATATATTAAATGTAGTATAACATGTTCATAACCACACCATGTGTATTGCATATATATATATATATATATATATATATATATATTCACACATGCGTCGGTTTGAAACACTATGATAAATTCTTTAAATATCTGAATTCGCTTTTTATAATGAAGTATATATGATCTCTATTCGTCTTTTACACCCACACAACCCTCTTATCTTTGTAGCTAGCACTAACTTTCTCTTGTGCATGCACACGCCCGCATCCCTCCCACCCTCCCTCAACATTCTCTAGCTCCATCGCGCAAATTCGTCTTTTCACTTTAGGTCGTTCACCCACGGTGTGTGTAGGCCCCCACAGCTCCTTCTTTACGGCACACATCGGTCGATATGCCTCTCTAGCCAGGTGTGCCTAGCACAACCACAAGCTTCCCCTCTTCTCTTGTCACAGTCCATGCCTCACCCCCACCTCTCTTTTCATCGTTCTTGTACTCGCACACTCCTCCCCCCTCGATATATATAGTATGCCTCTCGTTCCACCTCCTACATGCATCCCTCTCTCTCTATCCTTCTCCTCGTGCCTCATTTGCTTCTAACACACACATGCATGTATACCGATCGATCTCCCAACATATACCTAGATCGACTTTAACTACCCCCCATCGATCGACGTACCTCACAAGTTATGTCTCTCCTTTCTCTAACAAAGGGCGATTGATCTTCCTATGTAGTTACGTCTGCTTACCACAGCCACATCGTCCCTCCTCATCATTCGTGCATGCCTCCTGACCCGTCTCTCACACGCACGTGCACAGACAACAAGCAGCCATCTCCTCTCTTATTGATATTGCGGGCGTGCCCTCCGTTTGTCTAGCAAGCCTATCCCACCATTTGTTAGAAGCAACTCCACTACCACCCCCTCCAACACTCTAGCGTTGTCTCTCTCCCAACCTTATTCCTCTCCTGCACATATGCATGGATGCCGATTGATCTCCCTTAATACATATGGCAGATCGATCTCCTTAATACATGAGGTAGGCCTCTCTCCTCCTCCACACATATACCATCCATTGTACCTCTATAGTTAATTGGGCCTCCCTCCACACCGATAGTCGAGCGCTGTAGGTAGGTATCCATGCCACAGAGACAAACTGCACATGTCCCATCTCACGTTCCAGTAGGACAGCCACTCTATATCTTTGACGTGGGCACACACAAATTCGATGGCACTCTTTATCGATCACGCGCGCACACACACACACATCATCCCTCTCTTCGATTCTATGGACACCTCAAGCCGATGATACCTCCACTCTCTTCTCGTGGATCGCCCCCTCTATATATATGTTATATCCAGGACTCTATTTCACACACATTGCATATGTTA
>NC_057800.1:707776151-707815767 GCF_018294505.1 Triticum aestivum
CTATATCTCTCTAGGTTTGTATCTCTCTCACACAACCCCACATAGGTGGTGTACGTATACAAGAAGAGAATAGGTGCACCGTGCACGTACTCATGCTTCGTGCCCAGCCACACCCGCGCGGGTACACGGTGGAGTTCATTTGTTTACGAAATGGCAGCCCACGTGCTAATTTGAACGCCTGTAGCGGTTGTTTACCTAGGGAGGTCGTGTACCACGTGTGCAGGAAACAAAGTTCGACTTGAAGCGTTGCCGCGTTCTTTTTAAATAAAGTTATAGCGCTCAATGGCACGTACACAGAATATAAAATGATTTTTATGGAGAAAAAGGTAGTCCACTCACTATATACAATGGAGCCTGCCTGCCTGGTTTGTCGCTCTTCAGAGTATCTCACACAAGGCTGCGGTGGCCTCTCTCTCTCTCTCACCGTTGGTCACTGATCCAGCCGCATCCCATCCGCCGGGGGAAAGGGAGTGCGGTGGCCTCTTTCTCTCTCACCGTTGGTCACTGATCCGGCCGCATCCCATCCGCCAGGGGAAAGGGAGTGTGGTGGCCTCTCTCTCTCACCGTTGGTCACTGATCCGGCCGCATCCCGTCTGCCGGGGGAAAGGGAGGAAGTGCATCATTTCTCCGTTCGACGGCGCCGAGGCACCACGTCCCGATCTGCGGTACACGTCGTTCTCTCTGACCAAGCTCCGGCGCGGCAGGGCCTACGCCACCTGCTCGCAGATTCCGCCCACCGCCGCTCACCTAGTTACATCCCGATGACCTCCAGGTATCCCCTCCGGCCTTGCTCCACATCCCGTCTTCCCACGTCGCTGCATGTGGGTCTTCCATAGTTCTTTGCCCAAAACGTAGCTCGTCCGGCATACTTTCCATATTGCATTCTCGTCCTCACACCGTTTTCGACAAACACAAGCGCGTTGTTATCTTCCCTTAGGACAAGGAATATGCTTCTTTTTTGTCGTCGCATGTGTCATCAACTGTTATTGGCCAGTAATTGTTTCCTTTCTACCTCTTTTTTGCAAACAGGGCTATCCATTTCACCTCGTTGCTATTGCGACCTTTTGGTGAACTGCACAAATCACTTTCTTCTTAAGAGTGTTTTGTGCGGTTGTACTAAAATTTCACACGGGCAACGTCTCTACATTTCAGTGCGACTGCACAAAGGGAGATTGGTTTTGCTCTATCCTCCTCATCCAACTCCGAGCCTAATCTTCTCCAACTAGTTAGTCTTAAGAGAGACTGCAAAGGTGACCGGCTTCTATTTGTGTGTTTATTGTTTCATCAACAGTCCTCTATTATCGTAATCACACTTAATATCTTTGGAACAGGGACGCTCAGCTCTATTTTAGTGGAACTGCACAAAATGATCGGAATGTTGCATGCTCCAAACAGCTACTTTTTCCCCAGCATGCCTTGTTGATTTAGACAGAGCTGGGGGACGTTGCTGCCAATGAAAGCATGGATCAATTTTAATTTAACACCTTCTCACAACTCTGTCTTCAATTGTGATGTAATTATTTGCTCTGATCTGCTAATAATTGACATGCATTAGCAAGGAAGTTAGTTTTTTATTGTTTCCGATAGAGCATCGATGGCAAGACACGCGAAACAAAAGCTGAAAGCTCACACCATTGTACAATTTCATGTCGCTTGAAAATTATTTGTATAGTACGTCAATTATGTAAACAAATGATGGAATCTTGATAGCATTTCCAGAAGCCTCTTCATCATCTGGGTCCATGTGCCATGCACAAAATTATACTCCTTCGTTCTTAAATATTTGTCTTTTTACAAATTTCAAACGGGCATATTTTAGAGTGTAGATTCACTCATTTTGCTTCGTATGTGTACTCTCTCCGTTCCTAAATATTATATTCGTCTTTCTAGAGATTTCAACAAGTGACTACATATGGAGCAAAATGAGTGAATCTACACTCTAAAATATGTCTATATACATCTGTATGTGCCAGTCCATTTGAAATCTCTAAAAAGACAAATATTTGAGTAGTCACTCGCTGAAAACTCTAGAAAGACAAATACTCCAGAGTATATTTAAGAACCGAGGGGGTAGTGCACAACCGCATGGTAGACTCAGCCCGGTCGTTACGCCGCATTAATAGTGAGTAATGAGCAGTCAAATCATAAGCCCCACCTTTCCCACTGTAAGTTGCTCTAAAGAAGCAACCATCAATACGCTCTTCTTTGAATCCGCTCATACTACTCCATCCGTCACTGTTTATACAGCACGCTTCAGAAAAAACAAAAAAAAATCCATGGGACCAAGGCGACTAGTTATCGGCCTGAAAAATAGCATTGGTAGTTATAGCACCGCGTCTATTACTAGAGGGAATAATGCGTACACACATGCATGCAGTGCTTCCACCCCGGGTACACACATGCATGCACTTACTCCACTCCGTAGTAGTACAGTACATGTGGACTTGATTGTGGTTACCACGCCCTAATTAATTGAGCATTAAACCAAACGCGTCTAAAGTCTCTCTGGTGGTGGAAATGCATTGAGAGAAATGCATCATAATGAAGCACACTCTGTAAACTGTGACGGAGGGAGGAGTAGTATGAAGGTGCAAAACCAAGTACGCGTATGGCCAGTCGGTCAACGCACCTCCTCTTGGCATATCACTGACATGTGGGACATGAGTGTGAGCAAACCGATCTCAATTGACGGCAAAGAGCCAACCCGTCGTTCCTTGAGAGAGACGAGGAGCGAGAACACACAGACGGGCTCGCACGGAGGCCAAGATATATTCGAGCATGGTTGGTTGATCGATATCATTCATTACATGTTGGGCTGCCGTTTTCCGCCCTTCTCCGGAATAAACGTGTACTTTATCCGAGATAAAAAATAAGAGTACAGATGCTCCACCATGCGGTTCTAGTAGTAGTACTACTAGTACTACTGCACTTAGCTCTTCGCCTCTTTGTGAAGTCGAACAATGATGGCACTCCGCATGTTGGGTACTACAGTATATGCCTCTGACAATCTGACACCTAATGGACTGATGCATGTCCACCGAGGGTAGGTTGCATTAGTCAAAAGACGTAAGCGAGCTTCACCTTGTCCTGCAAGCTTCTCCTCATTCTGCGAGTTGACGGGACACACCAAAAAGTAGTGCTAGTCCATACTCCCTCCTTTCCGGTTAATATGGCTTAACCTTTTTTGCGGGTAAATGAGAGAGTTTTATTCATATATATAAGCATTCTTAGGACGATCATCCAAGACAATGGTCACTAGGAAGCGAGGTACCCCGCAAAAAAAGAAGTAGGAAGCGAGGTGTTTCATCAAGCCAGCTCTCGGCCACATTCAAAGTGCAGCAAGCACGGTTCGCACGAAGATGCGCCGCAAGGTTTGCTGACCTGTTTACGTGCTGAATAACAAAAAGAGAGGAAATATTACCGACCGCTACTATTTGTAACAGGATATGAGCCAGAATTAAGCGAGAATTATGGCGAGTGTTCCATGCAATCAACTTCCATTATCACATGCGAGAACCCTCGAAGAGAACCTAATGTGTTGAAGATTGCTTTATCACATTTTAAAATTATAATAAGAGTGCAGATGCTCCTCCATCCGGTTCCTAGTACTAGTATAGTACGTACCTTTATAGACTATAGTAGTAGTACTAGTAAACTTTGCGCTTGGTTGTTCGCCTATTCGGGAAGTCGAACAATAATAGCACTAGTAGTAGTATAGTGTATGCTTCTGGCAATCTGACACCGAATTAACTGTTGCACGTCCACCGCCTGACCAAGGGAGAGCTTGCATTAGTCAAAAATTTCTCCTTGTCCTGCGAGCCACCGCGCGCAAGCTTCTCCCGTCTTGCAACCTTCTCCTCGTTCGGCAAGTTGACGGGACACAGCAAAGTAATGCTAGTCCATACTGCCTCCTCTCCGGTTAATATGGCTTAATTTCAAACGACATAAATGCACTGTCTGTCACTGTATATTTGTAAAAATATGGTCAGTGGACTTCATAATACGCTCATTGCGCTCAATATATATATATATATATATTCCGGTGTTTATACGGTCACTAGCTCACCCTGACTGAGTATGTGTGTGTATGCACGTGTAGGTTGAGCACTTGAGCGTGACCGTGTGTGTTTCGTCGCTCGGACATGCATGCATTACGGCGTCGCGCGTGTTTTTGCGTCCATGTGTACGTGTGACTGTTGCATACACGTAGGGGGAGTACGTGTAGAGGCCACTAAGAAGCAGTCAAATCACACAGTAAGTTAGTTGGAAGAAGCAACCATCATTTCACTCTTGAATGACACGTACGCAATATAAATGGTTGATATGGAGAGAAAAAGAAAACCACTATATATACACTAGCAGGAGCCTAAGCTACAAGCCTGCTTGCTTAGGTTGGTCTCTTCACAAGCATAGAACGACGGGCCTGATCCCGCAGCTGGGGGAAGGGAACAATGTTCTGCGTAGACGCGGTCGACATCGGCAAGGGAGAAAACCCACAGTCGGTGCGTCCCAATCGGGGGTCACCGCGGTATGGGCCAATGCCACGTCCCAACCGCCCTTCTAGCTACAGCCTGACGTCCCAGGTAGTCCATCTTCCTTTTGGAGCCGGCTTGCTCCACTGCCGTAGCTCCATCTCCATGTCGATCTTTCTCTACTTCTACCGGCTTCTAATCCCTCCGTTCCAAATTACTCGTCGAAGAAATGGATGTATCTAGAACTAAAATACATCTAGATACATCCATACCCGCGACAAGTAATTCAGAACGGAGGGAGTACTTGTGATGAGTTTATGTCTCATGAACTAGTGCGAGTACTATTATTCTAATCACACTTCTTTAATATCTTTGCCATCAGGGATGCTCAGGTCGATTTTAGTGGAACTGCACAAATGCATCGTATGATCCGAGGGTGCCAGCCGTCTTTCCTTCGACAGGTTCTACCTGCCCAGGAAATTAAATCATGTTTAGGGTTTAGGGTTTAAGTCATAGTGACCCCATCAGTACTTTTTCTTTCGTACACGCTCTCACAACTTTTTTCTTTAGTTGTGAAGTAAATATTGGCTATGATCTGTGAATCATTGAGATGCATCAGCATGCGTGTTAGTTTTCTTTTGTATTTGATGGAATGTTGTAACGGGGCAACCTTGGAATACGAATGAAAATGGAGTGGAAAGTTTCCGTTTTTTCGGAGAAAAAATGGAAACGGAGAGAAACCAACGTTTCGTTTCGTTGGATCGCGCCATCGAGCAAAACCAATGTTTAAATCACGTCTGTCGTGTTCGTGTCTCACCCTCCTCCACGGCTCGACCCCAGACGGTCGCTCGGCATGCCACTCACGCAAACCGAGTATACGATAACTTTCCCGCCTACTTGTCGATGGATCGCGCCATGGAGTACTAGCACTACTGGAAGAGATTGACGAGTTGGGGGAGGACAGCTAGCTGTAGCACGGACTCCCAAGAACTTTTTACATGCATGTTGTAGCCGGCTATTGCGACCTTTGAATGCGGAGCAGCCGCATGCACCCAGAAGCGGCGCAGGCGACGCTCTCTCGGCCGGCGCGCCGCTTCAATGCCGGCGCCAGTGAGAGGTCACTTCCGCTCTGGCCGGGCATGAATGCGGCACTGACCGTTTCGGGCGGGAAGCACGTGCGGGTGATGAAGAGGGTTTGGGTTGGTCAGGACCGGCCGTGGCAGCAGTCCGGACGTGCGCAAACAAAAGATGATGTACGTTAATATTGCTGTGTATATTATTAACAACGTAAATAATGTGCCAGTTGGAAAAATTGATTGGAGATGGAGATGGAAATAGAATTTTACATAAACATGGATATGCATGTCTATGTCTATGTGTGTGTGCGCGACGACTCTCACGACCTGGAAGCGGGGGTGTGTTTTTGATCGAGTTTTCTTTCTTGGTACGTTAGAAAATCGGTTTGTCTAATTCACATCTAGATGTTATTTAAGGATATCACATCTAAGCTCCCACAAGTATATAATGTAGCAACAAGAAACAAAAAAACACTAGGAAAAAAATAGACCACAAACAGAGTGGACATCAACTTAGGGTTTGCACTCTCCACACGCTCGCCGCACTACATATATGTTACACGCTGGAGGCTCAGTGTTCATTTGCTAGGGTTTGCTATATTCAGCTCGGTCACTAGCAGCCTCCCCAAGCCACGTAGGATCCAGCATGGCAAGCTGACATGGATAAGATTCAGCCCGGTCCGATTCGATGTTTATATGGGCCGAGCCCATTAATTCAGCCTTTTTAGAATATTTTTTCCTTATTAATTTGGTCGACTACATGGGTCAAGCCCATAGTTTAGCCTTTTTATTTCTGGGCCATGGCCGCTTATAATGCATTTGTTATTAGTTTTTGTCCTTCTAGAAAAATATTGTTTGGGCCATGGCCTTTTCACCCCAAACCACATTTGTACCACCTTGGTATGTCTCGTGGTTTGTACCACCTTGGTATGTCTCGTGGCCTATTCAGGCCCGGTACTAACATGGCAATTGAGTAATTTTCACAACCAGGCATTAAAGCAACATGTACACATGGAATACAAAATTTCATTACACAGGAATACAATGTCTACATAATTTGCCTTATCTCACTACTACATGACATTGTTCAACACGTAGGAGCACATCTGGTACTATCCTAACAATGTCTTCATTGCTCCCTCTGATGGGAAAGTTCTCCAGGTGCAACAACTTGAATTCCTACAACAGAACATTACATGAATAGATCAATCAAGGAAGAAACATTAAAACAGGCTGAAAGCATCACACACACAAATAATAACAACATACATTAATGTATAACATAATAAAAAAAATCTATAACCAGGGCTATTTCTAGCCAACCTGTGTGCATGAATCATAATGGATCAAGCAAAAGACGTATAACCATCAGCAAACAACAAATATTAGTGAAAGGGGACAATTTCTAGTACTCGTCATTTTTGCAAAGTGAGCAAGAACGATGATATTTTCCTACACATACTTTCTGACTTTTCCTTAGTCGTATAGTGCATTTGACATAATAAAGCAGCTCTCGAACAAACAGAAGTTCTGCATCTTCACATCCCAATTGAGGAGATCTGTGGGATAACCTACCCTGAGGAGCTGGCCGCGGGATCTTCTCCATGGCCAGCCCCCTTCTTTCACAACACTAGATTGGCCTCTTCACGAACCTGCAAAAATAAATGCACACACACATCAGATTAGGGGAGACAATGGGAGGAAGAAGAGAAGAGGAGGAGGGATGTGTATGCAAGTGTATAAGCATCAAGCATGAGATACTTTTCAAATTACTATGAACATTCTTAGTTTCTAGCAGGGGTATATGTAGATGTTGGCATTAATTGAAAAAAAATGGATATGAACAAGAAGGCGCTGCTACACAATAATGGGTGAGAACAATCAGGTACTGACAGGGGTATATGGCAGCACCATCGGTCAATGCAGGACACTACCAGCAATGTAAATGCAATAGCAGCCTTTCTGACGTTTGAGAGCACTCTCACTGTGCTATAGTTAACTGCAGTTTCATTTTCAACAAACACTTACGGAGCACTTAGTTCTAAATAGCAGTCATGAAACTAGGAGACCCATCTATCTGAGATCTTGCATGCAAGCTAGCTAGTTGCACTTGCACCACTAGTTAAAGTTGGTTTTAACATTCATCAACATACATGCTCACTGTACTCTAGATTAATGGACAAGCATTAGTGAACCAATGTCAGAGAGTGAGATCGAACAAACAGAGCACATGAGAGCACGACATTTATAGCACAAGCATGAAAATCAAAACAGCAGAACTCCAGTTTGACCACTGCAATTATAGATACCAACAATGGCTACCTATTTAGCAATTTGATTTCATTTAAATGCAACCAGGGGAAAAACATCATGCTCGTGGATGCCACCTTGCCCTGATGCATTTATGTCTTAACCAGCTTCATACACTAATAATGCTGTCATGTATTATGCTCTATGGTGTGCTACGCCCAAACAGTGAATTACCTCTATAGTCCTTGTGTTCAGGGTCAACATAGGAATCAGGGAGCACAAAGAGAACACCAGGAATCCCTGCGGCACAACCAACAGATGTACTTAGGCATGCTCCCATCTACCAAAAGGAGAAGCAGACATGTTTGTTAGCTCTGGTAATTTTACATGTGGATAACACGAAAACATTCAAGCTTGATGGCCGTCTCCTCGTCAATCTCGCACCCGAACCCGAAGTAGCGCTGGCATGAGACGTTGTAAATCTTCCTCTTGGCCTCCTCCTTGCTGCTACACATTCAGAGACAGAGCAACATCATATCATCAGGCTTCCATGAATAGTACTTGACAGAAAGCAACACTGAGCCGGCCTCCCAGCCCAAACAAGACTCAAATTTGTAGTCTTTGTCACTCATTTCCGAGTAGCGGGAGAGTCTGGCTGAGCCGCTCTCGCAACGGGAAGGAGGCCGGATGGATGGACGGGTACCTTCCGAGGACCTTGGCGAGGGTGTGGATGTAGCAGTCGATCATCTGGTGCTTAGAGTCACCCTCGCCGCCGAGATTGTCCATGACGATCAGCCAGTGCTCGTAGTCGCAGCCCGGGAACAGCGGCGCCATCTCCGTGGGCGCCCGGTCCCGGCCCCGCCGCCGCCCCGCGTGGGGGAGTACCCGTCGGCCCCCGGCCGCCGCGCCATGCCCCTGGCGCCCCTGACGCCGCGGAAGAGGAGCTACGAGGAGGCGACGGCCACGGGGTGCAGCATCTCCTTCGTCGACACCGGGGTGCGCGGGATGGACCCGGGGGAGGCGAGGCGGTGGGAGATGAGGAGGCAGGGGAGAGCACCTGCGGGCCATGGAAGTGGCGGCGGCGGCCATGGAGAGAGAGATAGGGAGAGGGGAATGGGGAATTCGGGATCGAGCCGGGACAGAGACCTATGTGGGTTTAGCAGTGGAGGGGAGGGAAGGGTGTGGACGGATTCGAGGCTGGGCTGTCCGGATCTGACTCGAGTAGGAGGAGGAGGAGGGCACGCTACGGTGGAGAGGGATGGTCGTTGCCGGCTGGGATCGAGAGGAGGCAAAGGTGGAGGGACTTGCAGTCGAGGTGCGAGATGGGGCGACGGCGGAGGGACTTGCAGGCAAGCAGCGAGAGGCAGCGAGGTGTGATCGGGGAAAGGGATAGAAGTGGATCGGGGAGGCGGCGGCGGGGCTGGCGGCTGTGGGAGAGAAGGGGACGCGAGGAAGAGGAGAGCCGGCTGTGTTAGGGTTACGTGGGTGAGAGGATGAGGGGGTGAGGGCTGCCGTTGGATGCTCGCAGATCCAACAGTGTTTGAGCATGATCTGCGTGATATGTCTATTGACCAATCACAACGCAGCAAAGAATTTAAAGAGTTCAAATGAGTTTTTTTTTGTAAAATACCTATCAAATATATGTTTAAATGATACCATATTTTGTATAAGTTTACATCTTGGATTGGCAAACAATATTGACAAAGG
Organism: Triticum aestivum; assembly: GCF_018294505.1. Classification (NCBI taxonomy): domain Eukaryota; kingdom Viridiplantae; phylum Streptophyta; class Magnoliopsida; order Poales; family Poaceae; genus Triticum; species Triticum aestivum. Next base: position 707,785,657 of record NC_057800.1, read on the forward strand.
GAGTTTTTATTTTTTAATACAGAAAATCAATTTTCCATTTTTCTAGTGCCCAAAATAAGTTTTTTTTGTGAAGGACCTATCATATATTTGTTGCAAAATTGGACATACTCAATTTTATAAAATACTAGGACATGTTTAATGCACAATTGACCAAATGTTTGGGTGTCAAAAAATTTGATCCACCTCTGCCGAAAAAGACAAATTTTCACCGATTCAGCTGGAAGCGGGTCAAATTTGAACTGCAGCTGCCTCATAGTTTGCTCTATATTTTTTCCAAAAATCATTTCCACGTACATAGGTATCTATTTAATCAGATTAACACCAAAAAATTCCAAGATTCAGCCACTAGCTACGAACGGTCATGCCCGCCGTTTTGACCGCATTTTGAAACGGGCATGAAAATTTCAAAAAAATAAAAAAAATAGAAAACATTCGCATTGTGTCATTATATGTGGCCAAGTTACTACGAAAAATAATAAACTTGTAATACGATAATTATTTTAAAAAAGTGTTCTTAGAAACGAGCTATCATGTGTGGATGTCAATGGCTTTCAAGCCAAATGTATCTTATGGCCACATTCATGGCATAGTTTGTTCAAATGATCTCATATTGTGCACAAGCGTGAATATAGGAATGGCAAACAATGTTTCCTAAGAAAGTTTTCATTTTCTTTGGACGAAAAAATCATTTTCCATTTTTCGAGTGACCAAAATGAGGTTTTTTTGTAAAGGACCTACCATATATTTGTTGCAAAACTGGACCAAATCAATTTTGTAAAATATTAGGACATATTTAATGCACAATTGACCAAATGGTTGGGTGTGAAAAGTTTTGATCCACCTCTCGTGAAAAAGACAAATTTCCGCCGATTCAGTTGGAAGCGGGTCAAATTTGTACTGCGGCTACCTCATAGTTTGCTATTTATTTTTTTCAAAAATCATTTCTAGATACAAAAGTAGCTATTTAATTAGAGAAACACCAAAAATTCCAAGATTCAACCACTAGCTAGGAACGGTAATTCCCGCCGTTTTGACCGCATTTTGAAGCAGGCATAAAAAATTCAAACAAAATCAAAAAATTGGAAAACCTTCGCATTGTGTCATTATATGTGACCAAGTTACCAGAAAAAAGAATAAATCTGTAATACGGCAATTTTTTTTTAAAATGTTATGTGAAATGAGCTATCATGTGTGAAGATTCATGGCTTTCAAATCAAATGATCAATCTTATGGCCACATTCATGGCATAGTTTGATCAAATGATTTCATATTGTGCACAAGGGTGAATCTTGGAATGGCAAACAATGTTGCCTAAGGGAGTTTTCATTTTCTTTGCATGGATAATTCATTTCCCATTTTCCGAGTGCCTGAAATGAGGTTTTTTTGTGAAGGAACTACCAAATAAATGTTGTTAAAATGGACCAAATAATTTTTCTAAAATACTAGGCCATGTTTAATGCACAATTGACACAATGGTTGGGTGTCAAAAGCCTTGATCCACCTTTGGTGAAAAAGACAAATTTCCGTCGATTCAGTAGGAAGCGGGTCAAATTTGAACTGTAGCTGCCTCGTAGTTTGCTCTTTATTTTTTCCAAAAATCATTTCTAGGTACATAACTATCTATTTAATCAGAGAGACATCAAAAGGTTTCCAAGATTCAACAAGTAGCTAGGAACGGTCAAGCCCGCCGTTTTGACCGCATTTTGGAACGGGCATAAAAAATTCAAAAAAAATAAAAAAATTGGAAAACCTTCGCATTGTGTCATCATATGTGACCAAGTTATCGGGAAAAATAATAAACTTGTAATACGGCAATTATTTTAAAAAAGTGTTCTCAAAAATGACCTATCATGCGTGAAGATCCATGGCTTTCAAGCCAAATGATCAATCTTGTGACCACATTCAAGGCATAGTTTGTTCAAATGATCTCATATTGTGCAGAAGGGGGCATCTTGGAATGGCAAACAATGTTGCCTAAGGGAGTTTCCATTTTCTTTGCACGGGAAATTCATTTTCCATTTCTCGTGTGCCCGAAATGAGGTTTTTTTTTAAGGAACTACCAAATAATTGTTGCAAAAACGGACCAAATCAATTTTATAAAATACTAGGCCATGTTTAATTCACAATTGACAAAATGGTTGGTTGTACAAAAAATTTATCCACCTCTGGTGAAAAAGACAAATTTCCGCCGATTCAGTAGGAAGCGGGTCAAATTTGAACTGCGGCTGCCTTATAGTTTGCTCTTTATTTTTTCCAAAAATCATTTCTAGGTACATAAGTATCTATTTAAGCATAAATACATGGTTTGGTGGTGATATGTTGAGGTTTGGACGGTGGCCCACGGCCCCAACTCCAAAGCGCATAGACTCGCATGCCCACCGCGTGGTCACCGCGTGACCGTGGCGTTGCCATGCGTTCTGGGAAGCCTAGGCATGTCTAGTACGTTTTGGCACTCCCCAGGTAGATGCTTGGAAGAAAATAACAACAGAAGAATCTCACTAGGAGACGGAACAATGCTCAAACATGAATTAGCACCCAAGTGTTTGATTAGTGGTACAGGAAATGCATATGGCCAACGGGCCTGAGTTTTGGCCGAGGATGATCATCTACTAAGGACACAATCTTGAAAAATTTGCAACTAAAATGGAGAATCCTAGGTGTCACTTCCTTTGCAACGTACCACACTATACAGAAATATGAATGTTGAAGCCACACTCACATGTATTGTTAGATGGGGCTCAAATTTTGTGGAGAGCAATGATTTGGGAATATAGAAGACGTGGCAAAAATTCAGCTCATTAGGATATGCCTAGCTACTACTTCCTTCACAACAGTTCGAGTTGAACAAAAACTTCGGAAATTTGCCGAGGAAGATTTACCAAGCAAATGGAGTTGAATATTGTCATGAGGCAATGATTTGGATAGTAAAGAATGTCCAATTTTTTTGGGAATTTTGGGAATGACAAAAATATAGGTTGCTTCACAACCTAGGGCAAAAATTGACACATGGACATGACACATAGGAAAAACTGATGAGGTGGCGCCTAGTCATAGCAATAAGTACCAATGCATCCACGTTCACAACCTCATGACCGTTTATATTGGTCGTAATCGGGTAGAAATAAGGTCATTGGCGCCTCTTGTCTGCTTTGTGACCATTTGGTGTAAGCAATTTCAGGGTTTGAGCCCTTCCAAGCGAATTGGTCGTGGATTTACGACCAATTCAGCTGGGGTCACCAAGAGAAGGTCACTAGTTCCCATATTTCTTGTAGTGCAGTCTCTCACCCTCTCTTCACCAGATCTAAACAAGACTGCGTTGGCCTCTTGTCTCTCTCTCCCCCCTCACAGCTGGTGAAGGAGGAGTCTGTATCCCGTCGTACCAGGAAGGGGAGGAGGTGCAGCGTTGACTCTATCGCCTTCGGCGAGGGAGGCAATCCACTACCGGCTGCGATGTTCTCTTTCGCCCAACGCCTGTGTGGGAGGGCCACCGACCCCTTCTTCCTCGCTGCCGTACATAGTGTGGGCAGATCCGGCCTCCCGCCGCACGCCTTGCCACATCCCGACGACCCTAAGGTATAAGCTTCTTTGAAACCGTCGTTGCTCTAGCTGCATGTGGATCTTTTTCGATCTGTAGTCGAATCTAGGTCTTGGTTCAAAGAGGAAATAAGGGTGCGGTGGGCTGGAGCAAGAATCTAGGACGTGGTTCAATGAGGAAAGGAGGGGCGGAAAGTAGTATAGACTGGCTATCCAGCCGCTTTTTAGGTCGAAAAGGGAAAAAGGGGGTAACCCAGTACACACATCTGTAAGGAACCGATCTCTTTGTTGAAAAGGGAAAGAAACTGGGGGGTCGGGTAGTTTGTGCAGGACTAGATTTGCTGCCCTCACATAGGAAGAAGGTTCAAAGAGAACAAATATGGGACCAGCGCATATATGCTGCTTGGCTACATACTCTGCATCACCCATTTATACGTGTGGACGCACATGGTGCTGGCATGTCCCATACAACTATTTTGCTGTTGCTAATCTAAGAATGCAGCCGAAAAATTGAAGCAATGCCACTGCTAAAAGTAAATTACATTTTTAATGAATGTTGTTTCAAGAGAATGTCTTTGTTAATATGAATCAATGCAACCGTTTTAGAAATGCTACTGTCCTACTTTGTTTTCCATCCAAGATAAGTTAGATGCTTCTTTCTCTCACTGTTTGTTTCATCCTCCTTTATCGACAAGTAATTATTTCCTTTTTGCATCTGCTAAAACAGGGGTATCGATTCAACTTGTTGCTATTGCGACATTTCGCTTCGCTACTCGAAACACTTACGTTTTAAGAGTGTTTTGTGCAATTCAACTTGAATGTCACACCGGCGGCTTTGCTTAATTTTGGTGGAACTGCACAAAAGGAGATCGAGATTTGTTCCCAGTCTTCGTGGCAAGTTGTTTCAAATCTTGGTCTCAACCACATGATGTGTAGTGTGCTTTGAGATGCTGTGCTACTTGTTTTGGTACTGTTTTAAATAAATGTTGAATTGAAGCTGTTGTATTGCTGTCTTTTCCCATTAAGTAGTGAACAAAAATGGGGCCAACCCAGACATGATGCTTGTTGCTTTGTTACAACAAATTCAGCATCACCCCCTTTATAAGCCAGTAATTGATGCCACTCTCAAAATTAACTACTGAATCTTATTTCAAAATTGCAACACTTGTTAGGGATTGGCGGGATTACCATTTTTGTGGCCGCATGTTTCATCCTCCTTTATTAGCCAGTAATTGATTCCTTTTTTGCCTTTGTTTAAACAGGGATATCTATTCAACTTGTTGCTATTGCGACATTTTGCTTCGCTACGCGAAACACTTTGCTTGATTTCAGTGCAACTACACAAAACGAGATTGGATTTCCTATTCATGTTGGTAGATTCGTATTTTATCTTGTCCGTCTCATGAAAGGTCAGTACAGGCCTTCATCCACATGATTGTGCAATGTGGTTTGAGATGTTGTGCTACTTGTATTGGTACTGTTTTAAATAAATGTTGAATTGAAGCTATTGTATTGCTGTCTTTTCCCATTAAGTAATGAACAAAAATGGGACCAACCCAGACATGATGCTTGTTGCTTTGTTACAACAAACTCTGCATCACCCCCTTTATAAGTAGATGGAAGCACATACTGTTGTTGCGCCCACTCTCCCCTGGAACTGTTTATGCTTTTCGTTAATCTAATGTCGCTGGTAAAATTATGCAATGCCACTCTTAGAATTAATTAACTACTGAATCTTAGTTCAAAACTGCAACACTTGTTAGGAATGGTACTATTCTGCTTTGTAGTTCTTTCTACATGTTTACCAAGGTATTGTTAAGATAATGTCTCTGTTAAAATGAATTAGTTGCATTGTTTTAGGAATGGTACTTTTTTGCTTTGTCGTTATTTATACATGTTGAAACAAGGCATTGTTAAGATAATGTCTCAGTCAATATGAATGAATCACACTGATGGAGAATTGCTACTCTCCTGCTTTGTTTCCCATTAAGATACAGTAGATCAGTAGATGCTTTTCTTCTGGGAGTACAAGTCATCAACCATTATTTCTCAGTAATTGTTTCCCTTATACCTATTGTTGCTTACATGGATATCAAAGTTAAAGCTCGGTTTTATTCCGACTTCGATTTTAGTTGAACTGCACAAAAGCAGCCAATGTGTCCAAGGCAAACTGCTGCATTACTGGGTCCAGTTGGTCGTTCCACTTTGTAGAAAGAAGCAGTCACTATTTGCGCTACATTACAGAAGGAATGACCGAGAAGCTTTACAGAGTATTATTAGACACCGGTGACATGACTAGTCTTCAGAGACCATTGTCAATTTAACAACACGTGGAGTGCCCTGGGCCAAAAGTGCCCAAACAAGTACAAGAAGCTACGACAGGACTCCATGATCATAGGCATTACATATTTTGAATGGGAAAAGCTTGTGAAAGTTTAATCATTGATGTTAGCAAGAAGACATTAGTTTAATATATTGGAATTGGAAAACTTTGTCAAAATTTGCTCATTGATGTTAGCAAGAAGACATGCATTTGATATTTTTGAGTGGGACGCCCTTGCTGTGAGCAGCGTCGAGTGTTTTTTTCCTATTCATGTGTTCAGTTTAGAAGTAAATAGTTACTCTGCTAAGATATTCCTGTGTTAAGAGTTTGTTCTGAATATTGTCTATGTAATGCCAGGCCTTGTGTTTGATTGCAAAGTTGAGCTTGGACTGTTGTGGCATGCGGCATCACGAGCTGTTCACCGTGCCTCCTGAGAATAATGCTTCGTATTGTTTTGCATGTCGATCTAATGCTAGTGATTTGCTTGTTAAGAAGATCATCCTCTTCTGTTGTTTCCGTGCTTAAGAAGTTCATCGTCTGATGTTTCATGCATAGCCTATATGACAAGTCGGGTAGGTTAGACGTGAAACCATATGATCTTCTGACCAAATCATGATATTAGGCCGTGATTGGATCGTCGTTTTCCAACCAAAACCGCTTGTAAAATTGACGCTTGTAAATTAAAGCAGATGGTCTCGGGCGAAGGCGCTTGGTTGGTCGATTTCGACTAGTAAAATATCAGAAGTATTTCACACGCGATAAAAACGCTGAACGACACTCAGACGATTGCTAATCCAGTCGTTAGCTATTGTTTCAGCCTTGCCCATGAATGGCATGATACGCATGTCGTGCATGTATCGTCTGGTAATGCCGTCCATATAGCAGTGCTCGTAAAATATACACTAGTCTCTCAAATTACACGCGTAACCAGCCGGTTTTACTTATAGACCTTGGGCCCTCGGTTTCATTACGCTTCTATTTTACGCGTTGTTTCCGATGACGAGTAAATTACACTTTAAGTTAATACAGGTTTGAAATAAACTTGAGCTCCAAAGCGCGGCCTTACCGTTTCATGCCGTCTCGGTTTCTCGAAGGTGCTCATAGGTGTACGATGATCCTGGCTTCCTGAATGAGCATCAGGTGCTATATCAGACCATCCGTAGGGCCCACGAGGCCCTCTCCATTGTCCTTTGAGTTGTTGCGCTCGCCGTGGCATCGAGCATTGTTAACATCGTCAACGAACATGAGGATTCAGGAGATGACTTTATTTTGACTGGATGACACTAGGGACCCACTAGGGCCATAGCCATACATACGCAAGTGCCTCCTTATTATGTACAACTATATTTTTTTGCTTTCTCCTGGTTTCCTGACATCACGGTCCCACACCATTGTCAACCTATGTAGTTAATATAAACGAGAGAATTTCATAAGGTGCGGCCGACAGCTGGGACCAAGCAGCTCGAGTAGTATTTGTGTTTTTGAGGCGTGAGCACTGCAGAGTTTTTCTTGGCGATGATTTCGTTGTTGTTCATAGGAGAGCAGGGTATTAACTGGGCGGGCTGTGGCCCGTCTAGCCCAGGCCAGATATCCAGCCAGATACAAATTTTTTCAAGATGAAAATGGCTAGCCCAGCTATATGTCTTTTTGAGGAATACCCAGGCAAGGTCAACTTGTTATTCTCTGCCCCGCTGGGCTGCAAATCTTTCCTAGGAGGGATGCATTAGGCTTAACAGGAAAATGGGCTTTAAAAAATAATAAATGGGACGTAATTATAAAAACTGGGCAATAACTATAAAAAATGCACCAAACATGAAATTAGTTTATAAAATATTATTTATGGATTTTGAAAATCTTAAATTTTCATTGTTGCACGCGCAATGTTTCGTTGGATTTTTACATAATACAAATTTATATTTAATCTGACTAGAAATTTCGGGATAAAAATATTTCTGATCCCATCAAAATGTGGGAAATTTTATTGAATTCTGTCTTCAACGGTTGGTTGAAATTATTAATCGTTGTCCTAGTTAGAAAATGGGCTGTAATTTTAACAAACTGTAAATGGGTTGTTGTAAATTCCATTAGAATTCAAAAATGGGTTGTACATTCTTACAAAACGCAAATGGGCTATAAGTTCTCTGCCACACACTTGTGGGCCTACTAAGTGACGCGTCCCCTAAAAAAAATAAGTTGACGCGTATGCAAGGCTTTGTCAACTTATTATAGTCAACACACGGTTCTAGCAGCAGTGGCTGTTGTATGTCTATCCAACGGATGTCGTGCTTCTTATTCAATCTCGGATATTCTTAGCTTCGGCCACCCAAAAAATGATTCCTCCCCCTGACATCTAGGGCGCACCGTTTCAGAGGCTGCCCTGTGGGCCTACTAAGTTGGAGCGTACCAAGGGCTTTGTCAACTTAGTCAATATAGATGATTCTAGCTTCAGTGACCGTACGATGTCCATCCAACGGCCATAGTGCTTCCTCAACCTCTGGTCTTCTTCGTCCAGCCACCCAAAGCAGCACCGGTCGTGCTGCCTACTCCTGCCTCCCGTGGCCGGCTGTGCTGCCGCGGAGGCCTCACCGCCCCCATACTACCCCCACCGCGGGCCAGGCCATCCCTCCACTCACCCACACCCCCTGTTATTCTGCGGCGACGGCATCCTCACACCGCAGCCGAACCAGTGAACCCTCGTACTCCTCTCCGCGCGGGCTTCCGCTGCTGCATCTTCCCCGGCTCTGCGTCGTCCCCTTCCTACGCCTCGCCGTCATCCACCGCCCTGGTGCTCTCGGCGCGGCGTGGTCTATGTGGTCAACGACCGACTTCCATCGGAAGAGTACTGTACGTGGAGAGGCTGACAGCTGGGTCCACGACGGCCGCAAGGAAGTGCCTCCTTATTACGCGCAAAATAAGTATTCCTCCACCTGACAGCGGGGACCCACCGGGCGGGCCACCTTATTTCGTGAAAAAAACGTTCCCCCCTGACAGCGGGGACCCACCGGACGGGCCACCGTAGTTTGCAAAAAAACGTTCCCCCTGCTGTCCGCTCGGACCCACCGGAAGTGCCTCCTTATTACGCACAAAAAAATGAATACTCCCCCCTGCTAGCTGGGACCCACCTTGGTGGGAGGCTGACTTGTGGGCCTACTAAGTTGACGGGGATGGAGGGCTTTGTCAACTTAGTCAATATGAACGATTCTAGCTCCAATGACCGTATGATGTCCATGCAACGTCCGTAGTGCTTCTTCGACCTCTGGTCTTCTTGCTCCAGCCGCCCAAAGCAGCACCGGCTATGCCGCCTACTCCTGCCTCCCGTGGCCGGCTATGCTGCCGCAGAGGCCTCACCGTCCCCTACCATTTCCACCGCTGGCCAGGCCCTGCGACGACGGCAGCCTGACACCGCAGCCGAACCAGTGAACCCTCGTACTCCTCTCCGCGCGGGCTTCCACTGCCGCGTCTTCCCCGGCTCCGCGTCATCCCCTTCCTAGGCCTCGTCGTCGTCCATCGTCGTGGTGCTCTCCGCGCGGCTTGGTCAACGTGGTCAAGGAACGACTTCCATCGGAAGATTACTATACGTGGAGAGGCTGACAACTGGTTCCACGGCCACATCCCAGTTTTTTTGAGATTTGCCAAGTAAGTCGCTTTGTCAGGCCTGTCGGGCTGCAAATCTTTCAAGACGAGGAGAGCTTTCATTCGGCTGGCCGAGAAAATGGCTCATCAGTAATGAGAAATGGGATGTACATTTTTAAAACCCATCAAACCGACAATTAGTTTCAAATATCTTTTTTATTCATTTCGAGATTTTACTTTTTTTTTCATTACGAGATTTTAAATTACATTAATTTTTATGCATGGAGAATTTGTTGGATTTTATATTGATATACATTTTTTTAAATCAGTTTGAATGTGAGTCAAAATTTCGGGATTAAAAACAGTTCGGACAGCATCGAAATATGCAAAATTTCATATAATTTTTTAACCGTGGCCACAATATGGCCTGTAATGCTAACAAAAATAATATGGGCTCCAAAAAAACCTTAATAATTAGCAAATGGGCTGTAAATTATTAGAAATAATGGTAGATGGGTTGTATGCTATTTTCTACAGATTTTAGGCTTTCCTAAAAAAAGGTTGACGCACAAGCAGTGATTGTTGGATGGCCATCCAACGGCCGTCATGCTTCTTCAATCTCTGTTCTTCCTGCTCCAGCCGCTCAAACAAGCGTCGGCAGGACTGCCTGCTCCCTCCTCCCCGCGGCCGGCTCTGCTGCCGCGCAGGCCTCACCGCCCCAGCGTACTCCCATCGCTGGCCTCGCCATCCCTCTACTCACACACACCTGCTGTTATTCTCCGGCGACGGCAGATGAACCAGTAAACCCTCGTACAGTCGTACTCCCCTCCGCGTGGGAAACAACTGCCGAGTCTTCCCTGCCTCCGTGTAGTTCCCTTCCTAGGCCTCACCATCGTCCACCGCCCTGCTGCTCTCGGCACGGCCTGGTCAATGTGGTCAACGACCGACATGAATCTGAAGTGGACTGTACGTGGAGAGGCCGACAGCTGGGTCCACGGCTGCACGCAAGGAAATGCCTCCTTATTACGCGCAAAATAACGATTCCTCCACCTGACATTAGGGACCCACCGAAAGGGCCTCTGTATTTCGCGAAAAAACGTTACCGCCGCTGACAGCTCGGACCCACCAGCTATATATTCGCACGCAAGGAAGTGCCTCCTTATTACACAAAAAAATGAATACTCCCCCTGTTAGCTGGGACCCAGTATAGTGGTAGGCTGACTTGTGGGCCTACTAAGTTGACGGGGATGGAGTGCTTTGTCAACTTAGTGAATATGCACGATTTCTAGCTCCAGTGACCGTACGATGTCCATCCAACGACCGTAGTGCTTCTTCAACCTCTGGTCTTCTTGCTCCAGCCGCCCAAACCAGCGCCGGTCGTGCCTCGTGCTCCTGCCTCCCGTGGCCAGCTGCGATGCGGCGGAGGCCTCACCTCCCCCTACTACTCCCACCGCTGGCAAGGCCATCCCTCTACTCACCCACACCCCCTGTTATTCTGCGGCTACGAGAGCCTCACACCTCAGCGAACCAATGAACCCTCGTACTCCTCTACGCATGGACATCCACTGCCACGTCTTCCCCGGCTCCGCATCGTCCCCTTCCTTGGCCTCGGCATCGTCCATCGCCCTGGTGCTCTCGGCGCGGCGTGGTCAACGTGGTCAAGGAACGGCTTCCATCGGACGTGGACTGTACATGGAGAGGCTGACAGCTGGGTCCAGGGCCGCAGCAAGGAAGTGCCTCCTTATTACGTGCAAAATAATTATTCCTCCACCTGACAGCGGGGACCCACCGGACAGGCCACCGTCTTTCGTAAAAAAACGTTTGCCCCTGACTACTGGGACCCACCAGCTACATTTTCGCACGCAAGGAAGTGCGTCCAGACAAAAAAAACGATTCGCCCCCTGACTGCTGGGACCCACCAGCTACATCTTCGCAGGCAAGGAAGTGCCTGACAGTCGGGACCCACCTGGTCGAAGCGTACATAACGTTGTCATTCTGGTCGCAATCGTGTATGTACATATGTACTGGTGGATGTAGAGGCGCGCACGTGTCGTAGTAGAGGCGCACACGTAGCATGTACACGTACGTACAACGGCCAGGGTGCAAGAAAGTAAATATGGCCACGTATGTGTACATACGGGCGGGGTCTTGAATGCCTACTCGCGCATACGTACAACCAGGGCTCGTGTACATGGCTAGGTCGGAACGGAGAAACAGCGTCGTCGTCGTGTTCATGGGGAGGCAACAGAATGCGTCGTGTTCATGGGGAAGCAACAGAATGCGTCGTGTTCATCAGGAGGCAACGGAACGCGTGGGAGCCAACCGGCTGGGTCGGAACGGAATGCGTGGTCGTGTTCATCGGGATGGCTTGGACGGAACAGGCGATGGAAACGAGGCCTGGCGTACCGCAAAACGGAGGAAACGGACCTCCTACGTTCAGAACGGGGTCCTGTTGATTGGGAGGGGTGTGGCGTACCACAAAACGGAGGAAACGAACCTCCTATGGTCGAAACGGGGGTCCTGTTGATCGGGAGGGGTGTGGCGTACCACAAAACGGACCTCCTACGGTCGAAATGGGGGTCCTGTTGATCGGGAGGTGTGTGGCGTACTATAAAATGGACGAAACGGACTTGTGTTGGAGCGCTATGGTCGAAACGGGGGTCCTGTTCATTAGGAGGGGTGTGTCGTACCGCAAAACGGGACTCCACGGGATACTGTTCATCTCCACCGTCGACCTCCTCCAGCCTCCACAGGCTCCTGTTCATCCAGCCTCCACCGCATGCTACTCCACTGGCTACTATTCGAACATCCCTCCACGGGCACCCCTCCACCGTCTACTGTTCATTCAGCCCTCCACACCACAGGGTCCTGTTCAACCACCCCTCCACGGGCACCCCTCCATCGTCTACTGTTCATCTTGCCCTCCACCACACCACGGGGTCCTGTTTATCCAGAGGCAACGCCACCGCTCACTGTTCATCCAACCCCCCTCCCCCGCAACGCTCACTGTTCACCCCAGAGGCAGCATCGATCGGCTTCAGTTAGGAGTAGTAGCGAAGGAATCACTCGATCGGGGTCAGTTAACAACCATCGATCGATCGCTCGGGTTCAGTAATCCGTAGCCTGCGGTGCAATCGCTCGAGTTCAATTAGAGCCCAACGCCTCGCTCGGGTTCAGTTAGAGCCAATGCCTCGCACACACGCACGTACGTGTATGAAAGAAACGCGCATCGCTCGGCACCCGACCTCCCACCGTAACCGGGAACTCCCAAAAATTTTCCTCGCCCTCGCTTCTACCACGGTTTTTCCCATCATGGATGGCCCAAAGAATGTCATGCAGCTGCGTCTCCGGTCCACCCAGGATGAAAAGCCCATTTTCTGTCATGATTTTTTGTCATAGAAGTAGGAGCCCACCACATCTATGATGATACCAGGTTTTGTCACAATTATCGTCATAGAAGTGTCATATGTATGACAGAAAAAAAATTCGTTCAGCCCAAAATGTCACGGATGTGTCTTTTTTTTGTGGTGATGCTAGAACACCTACACCCCCCCGAGAAAATTAAATTGAACCTAGTATTGCTATGGTTAAAGATCTCTTGGTCGATAATATTGATGGGCATGTTATTTACTTCTGTAATGAAGCTGCTAGAATTGCTAGACCCGATAGTAAAAATAAACATAGTCCTGTTGTAGGCATGCCTATTATTTCTGTTAAAATAGGAGATCATTGTTATCATGGCTTCTGTGATATGGGTGCTAGTGCGAGTGCAATACCTCATTCCTTATATGAAGTAATCATGCATGATATTGCACCTGCTGAGATAGAAGGTATTGATGTTACAATTAAGCTTGCCAATAGAGATACTATTTCACCAGTTGGGATTGTTAGAGATGTTGAAGTCTTATGTGGGAAAGTTAAATATCCTACTGATTTTCTTGTCCTTGGTTCCCCACAAGATGAATTTTGTCCCATTATATTTGGTAGACCCTTCTTGAATATTGTTAATGCTAAGATAGACTGCGAAAAAGACATTGTTACTGTTGGTTTAGGGGATATGTCTCATGATTTTAATTTTGCTAAATTTCGTAGACAACCCCATGATAAAGAATTGCCTAGTAAAGATGAAATTATTGGTCTTGATTCTATTGCCATGCCTCTTAATGATCCTTTAGAACAATAGTTGCTAGACCATGAAAACGATATGTTTATGAATGAAAGAAGGGAAATAGATGAAGTATTCTTTAAACATGGACCTATTTTGAAACACAACTTGCCTGTTGAAATTCTAGGGGATCCTCCTCCACCAAAGGGTGATCCCATGTTTGAGCTTAAACCATTACCTGATACTCTCAAATATGCGTATCTTGATGAAAAGAAGATATATCCTGTTATTATTAGTGCTAACATTTCAGAGTTGGAAGAAGAGAAATTATTGAAAACTCTGAAGAAGCACCGTGTTGCTATTGGACATACTCTTGATGATCTTAAGGGCATTAATCCCAGTCTATGCCAGCACAAAATAAAATTGGAGAAGGACACTAAACCGGTTGTTGATCACCAACAAAGGTTAAATCCTAAGATGAAAGAAGTGGTAAGAAAAGAAATACTAAAGCTTCTGGAGGCAGGTATAATTTATCTTGTTGCTGATAGTCAGTGGGTAAGCCCTGTCCATTGTGTCCCTAAGAAGGGAGGTATTACTGTTGTTCCTAATGATAAAGATGAATTGATCCCACAAAGAATTGTTACAGGTTATAGAATGGTGATTGACTTTCGCAAATTAAATAAAGCTACTAAAAAGGATCATTACCCTTTACCTTTTATTGTTCAAATGCTATAAAGATTATCCAAACATGCACATTTTTTTCTTTCTAGACGGTTATTCTAGTTTCTCGCAAATACCCATGTCAAAAGAGGATCATGAAAAGACCATTTTTACTTGCCCTTTCGGCACCTTTGCCTATAGACGTATGGCTTTTGGTTTATGTAATGCACCTGCTACCTTTCAAAGATGTATGACTGCTATATTCTCGGACTTTTGTGAAAAGATTGTTGAGGTTTTCATGGATGATTTCTCCGTGTACGGAACTTCTTTTGATGATTGCTTAATTAACCTTGATCGAGTCTTGCAGAGATATGAAGAAACTAATCTTGTCTTGAATTGGGAGAAGTGCCACTTTATGGTTAATGAAGGTATTGCTTGGGGCATAAAATTTCTGAAAGAGGTATTGAAGTCGATAAAGCTAAAGTTGATGCTATTGAAAAGATGTCGTGTCCTAAGGACATCAAAGGTATTAGAAGTTTCCTTGGCCATGCCGGTTTTTATAGGAGGTTCATTAAAGACTTCTGAAAAATTTCTAGGCCTCTGACCAATCTCTTACAAAAAGATGTTCCTTTTGTCTTTGATGATGATTGTGTAGAAGCATTTGAAATACTTAAGAAAGCCTTGATTTTTGCACCTATTGTTCAACCGCCTGATTGGAATTAACCCTTTGAAATTATGTGTGACGCTAGTGATTATGCTGTAGGTGTTGTTCTAGGACAAAGAGTCAATAGGAAATTAAATGTTATCCAATATGCTAGTAAAACTCTAGACAGTGCCCAAAGAAATTATGCTACTACTGAAAAAGAATGTTTGGCAGTTGTATTTGCTTGTGATAAGTTCATACCTTATATTGTTGATTCTAAAGTAACTGTTCACACTGATCATGCTGCTATTAAATATCTTATGGAAAAGAAAGATGCTAAACCTAGACTTACTAGATGGGTTCTCTTGCTACAAGAATTTGATTTGCATATTATTGATAGGAAGGGAGCTGAGAACCCCATTGCAGACAACTTGTCGAGGTTATAGAATGTTCTTGATGACCCACTACCTATTGATGATAGCTTCCCTGATGAACAATTAGCTGTCATAAATGCTTCTCGTACTGCTCCGTGGTATGCTAATTATGCTAGTTACATTGTTGCTAAATTTATACCACCTAGTTTCACATACCAGCAAAAGAAAAAATTATGCGATTTAAGACATTTCTTCTGGGATGATCCACACCTTTATAAAGGAGTAGATGGTGTTATTAGACGTTGTGTACCTGAGCATGAACAGGAACAGATCCTACACAAGTGTCACTCCGAGGCTTATGGAGGACACCACGCTAGAGATAGAACTGCACATAAGGTACTGCAATCTGGTTTTTATTGGCCTACTCTCTTCAAAGATGCCCGTAAGTTTGTCTTGTCTTGTGATGAATGCCAAAGACTTGGTAATATTAGTAGACATCAAGAAATGCCTATGAACTATTCATTTGTTATGGAACCATTTGATGTTTGGGGCTTCGATTATATGGGACCTTTTCCTTCCTCTAATGGGTATACACATATTTTAGTTGCTGTTGATTACGTTACTAAGTGGGTAGAAGCTATTCCAACTAGTAGTGCTGATCATAACACATCTATTAAGATGCTTAAAGAAGTTATTTTTCCGAGGTTTGAGTCCCTAGATATTTAATGACTGATGGTGGTTCACATTTTATTCATGGTGCCTTTTGTAAAATGCTTGCTAAGTATGATGTTAATCATAGAATTGCATCTCCATACCACCCAAAGTCTAGTGGTCAAGTAGAATTGAGTAATGGAGAGATTAAATTAATTTTGCAAAAGACTGTTAATAGATCAAGAAAGAATTTGTCCAAGAAACTTGATGATGCATTATGGGCCTATAGGCATATAAAAATCCTATGGGTATGTCTCCGTATAAAATGGTTTATGGAAAAGCATGTCACTTACCTCTCGAACTAGAACATAAGGCATATTGGGTCATTAAAGAGCTCAATTATGATTTCAAACTTGCCGGTGAGAAGAGACTATTTGACATTAGCTCACTTGATGAGTGGAGAACCCAGGCCTATGAGAATGCCAAACTGTTTAAAGAAAAAGTTAAAAGATGGCATGACAAAAGGATACAAAAGCGTGAGTTTAATGTAGGTGATTATGTTTTGTTATAGATTTTTTGCAGGTAAACTTCTCTCTAAATGGGAAGGGCATTACGTTATCGAGGAGGTCTATCGTTCTGGTGCCATAAAAATCAACAACTTCGAAGGCACAAATCCAAAGGTGGTGAACGGTCAAAGAATCAAACATTATATCTCAGGTAATCCCACAAATGTTGAAACCAATGTTATTGAACCCCGGAGGAATACATAAGGGACACTTTCCAGAATGTTTCAGACTCCGAAGAGTAATAGGTATGTGGTACGGTAAGTAAACCGACTCCAAAACAGTTCTAATAGCAATTTTTCTCCGTCTTGGAATATTTAAGAAAGTAGGAAAATAAGAAGTAGTACGAAAGGGACACGAGGCATCCACGAGGGTGGAGGGCGCGCCCCCTGCCTCGTGGGCACCTAGTGTGCCCTCCGGACTCCGTTTTCTTGCACGATACTTATTTTGGTCAGTAAAAATTCACTATATAATCTCCTGAAGGTTTTGACCACCGTACCATGCAAATATCTCATGTTTTTTGTTTCAAGGTGTTTTTCTGACAGATCTAGATCACCATGACGTCTTCAAGCGCCCCCAAGGACAATTTTTTGAGAAGGTCATCATCCCCTACCTCGCGGAGGTGCTGCAACACCCTCAAACCAAATAGGAAAACAAGAAGTAGTCCGGGAAGGACACGAGGCGTCCACGAGGGTGGAGGGCGCGCCCACTGCCTCGTGGGCACCTTGTGTGCCCTCCGGACTCCGTTTTCTTGCATGATACTTCTTTCGGTCGGTAAAAATTCATTATATAATCTCCCGAAAGTTTTGACCACTGTACCACGACACAACCCTCTATTTTTGTTTTGAGTTATTTCTGCCGTAGATTTAGAGCAAGTTGTCTTCTCAAGAATCAGTGTGGGAGAGCCGGGTATCTCATCCGAAACTAGGGCTAGGAGCAAACAGAGATGCTGACTACTTTGGGCCATCAACGGAGGAAGAGATGGAGGCCGACTTGAAAAGGTAGATGCCATGGAAGAGGATCAATAAGTTACCTCTCATTTCCAAGCCAGATTCACGATGGAGGAACTTTGGAGCTCAGCTATTCCAAACTCGGTCATCCCTTCTAATGTTAGATTTCTCTCTTATGAAAATATGAAAAAGAGTGTTACTTGTTCTCCCGCAGCTATGCAACATCCATGGGTGAAAGGAGCTTTAGCCGTCACGGGTAAGCTCCATAAGGAAATAATGGATCTCAAGCAGCAAGTCAATAAGCTCGAGGAAGAGAATCATATCCCGAGGGGTACCATCACCAAGAATATCACACCACACTACAAAAAAATACACTTCTGTGATGATACGTGTTTGTCACAATAGGTCGCTTTTTTGTCATGCATGTACATCCCTGACAAATTTATGACAGAATCAAGATAGTCATACCTGTGCTGTCGTAGAAGTGTTCCATGACATTACCAAAATTATCATCACGGAAGTGTCCACTTCCATGACGATAAATCGCGCGTCACATAAGTGCTTTCGTCAAGGGTGACCGACACGTGGCATCCACTGTAAAGGAACGCCGTTAAGCTATCGGGTCGGGTTTTGGATCCGATAACCCGTTAACAGCCCTGACCAATGGGAATTTTCCACGTGTAAAATCATCATTGGCTAGAGGAAACACATGTCGGCTCATCGTCGGGACAGATGTCATCCACTCACTGGACAGAAGGCGCCTATGATACGTCGACACGTGGCATGACCCAACAAGTTTAAATGGGCCGGCCCAACTAAAGGCCCACAATATTTTGCGGACCATAATGGGCCGGCCCAGCTAAAGGCCCACGAGATTTTGCGGACCATAATGGGATGGCACAGCTAAAGGCCCACAAGATTTCACGGGCCATAATGGGCCGGCCTAGGTAAAGCCCACAAGATTTTCGTGTGCCATAATAGGCCGGCCCAGGTAAAGGCCCATGATGACTCTAGCCCATAATGAACAGTAATTTTCTTTATACCCGTTAACGGCCCGTGATTTACATGGGCCGTTTCCAGCCCGTGTTAGCTTTTGGTCTATTGACGACCCATACGTTCTTGGGCTCCTTTTCGGCCCTCGATTACTTCCAGCCTGCTACTGGCCTGTTCCCCTAATGGGCCAAATTCGGCCCATGGCAAGAGTCGGCCCGTTACTGGCCTGTTCCACTAATGGGCCAAATTCGGCCCATGGCAAGAGTCGGCCCATTACTGGCCTGTTACCCTAATTGGCCAAATTCGGCCCATGGCAAGAGTCGGCCCGTTTCTGGCCTGTTAACCCGTTGCGCCGTTTCCAGCCCGTCCTATATTCTGGCCCATTAACGACCCGTTATGCCTGTGACAAAATTAAGCCTTTGCTGTCCTACAGCCTGTTAACGGCCTGTTACCATGCTGGGCCGATAGCAATTACGCCTGATTATGGCCCATGTAGACCCATTTATTCAACAGCTCGAGGCCCACCGATTACAGGCCCATTTATCGATGGCCCGTAGGAGACCCATGGATCCTACGACCCGTATATGGCCCATGGTAGTTGCGGCCACTAGAAAACCAGGGAAAAAGAAGACTAGGAAATAAATAAGGCCAAAACTAACGCTAGGCTATTAAGGCGATTGCACAGATTACATCCACTCGGCATCAAAGATCGCCACCAGTGCAAATATAGGGAGCACCCTACACTATACAAAAATGGCTTGCTGTTTTCTTCAGGCGGTGGCTGCACGTTAAGAATAAATTTTGTATCGCACCAAAACAAATTACAACTATATAACAAAAGGAAGGTTGGCATAAAACTTAACAGTCTAGCAGATAAATGCACCACTAGAAGTTCAGAAGCTCAGTTCATTTGACCTGACTGTTACGTTTTCATGCTGTATTGTCCGATGGAGCACCATAACCCTCGCCTTCATTTCCCCTAGGCTTCTGAACAACATAGCAAATGTCTGATAGTCTGGTTTCAAAACCATGCATATCTTGACAACATTGAGCAATGTTTCTCCTTGTTTCACAAAGGGCCTCTGTTAGGGAATGGACTTGTGTCTGGAGCGCAGATACAACATTGCTTTAAGCTTGCATATCTTGATCATGAGGCAGTTTGGACGATATTTCCTTAACAACCAACCTAGTATTACGCAGGAACGTGCTTTTGGCACTGTTAGTGGACAGGTACTGACCCACTGCAGCAAGAGCTGACATTGCGGTTATAGTTGCCTCGCCGCCTTCAGATGGTGGCGGTTCCACCATTTTTTCCATAGCTCGCTGAAAAGTTGAGGTTTTACATTAGTAGTACCAGAACAGAAGACATTAAGGAGGCAGCAAAACCAAACAAAATAGCTTTGGTCTATATACAGAACTTATTCTGGTGAACCCATGTAAAATATTAGTTGTATTTTATTGCAAAGTACATAATAAAACCAGGTTCCAAACATATGACCATGTACCATCGCTAATGTATCGTCTATTTCTTCACATTGTATTGAGGGCTAAGGATAAAGAGACGAAGTTTATAATACGGTAAGCATAGTATGACGTCATTCATATCACAAAACAACTGAGAACAGACAAACAGGCAATTGTAACATTGTGTGGGCAAGTCCAGCACGAAACTAGATTACGGGTCAAGATCAAAGGAACATCACTCCTCTCTTTTAAACCTTGTAAGGTGTAATGATACGCTAAGACAATTGTGTATAAAATTGAAAAGAGTAATAGACATTGGCTGCAAACCATGCAGTTCAAGGCACAAGTCAGAGTAAGTAGTAGTTAAAAGGCATGAGGATTAAGGACTTACAACAGCGGCTTTGACTGGTGTAGTCATGCCCTTCTTCTTGCTGGTGTGACAGTCCTTGAAGATTTCCACAACATTTGGTTCAGGTACTTTTTGGTCCTTGCGGGCTTTCTTCTGCATTTGGAACAAGTCAATATAGATCTGATAATATGGTACAGCGAAAAGAGTGAAACAGCAGCTAATTACAAGAGCCTCGTAGTGTGCAATATAGCTACGAGATCCTGTCGTCTGTTGGAATTTCACTTTCGTACGGTTGGCCTTGTTCTTTGAATAGTTCACCTACAAGAAGATAGATTTGTGTGGCATATGCGTAAATAGGACTTCAACATGTGATCTGATGACATATATATAATGTACCTGATACTTCGGATCCGACCAATGTTTAACGAGGCCTCTCCAGTCTTCATCAGATATATTTTCCACTGGAGATGTTTGGGCAAGTTCACTGTTAGCCTTGCCTTCAAAGTGAGTTTTCCTCAAGTTATACCGATACTGTCGCAGAGCAGACTTGAAAACATGGGTGCAAGCTTGTCTGGTTGCATCATCTTGGCTATCCAACTTGAACCTCATTTGTTGAAAATTATGGGTGTCTCATTATCAGCAACCTAGAAAGTATTGCATAGGGCAAGACGATATTACTAGTTTCCATGCATAACCATACTTAAAGATAAATGGTCGAGGAAGATGTTGAACTAGGTTTCGTCTTTGTCATTCCTGTACTGAATCCATGTTGGGAGGATATGTACATGACACCTAACAACAACCGCTGCCTCTGATACTAACTTGGCTGACTCTGTAGCATCATGTGGCCTTTTTAAACCTTCCTCAAAACGGATCTCCATTCTTCCTCCTCTAGATTTAGTTAACCTATCGAGCATTATGCCTGATGTTTGTTTCCTCTTGCGCCTAGGTGCTAGTCCAACAACAAACATAGGAAGTGTTAGTGTACATCAAACTGTGAGACTACATATAAAGAAGCATGCAACTGTAACTTGACTCCAGCAACTACCTTCTTGCTGTTGAAGCTCACAAGGTTCATCTGATATTGCCAACTCATCTTGTGTCAAGAGTGCTTGGGAAGTAGTGTCAGGTGGGAAGGGAGCTTGGGAACGTGCTGCTAGCTCAGTTGACGCACGAGTACGTCGTGAAGCTGGTAGTACTGTGGTAGGTGTTGCAAGAACTAGGGCTGTCTCTGCTTGTTTGGTGGCAGCTATTTGTTTCTGTTTGTCTTTTTTTGCAACTTGTGTAGCATGGGATGCCGTGTTTGTCGAATTTTCTGCTGGACTTTGCCCTTCTATTGCACCATCAGTACCAGCAGAATCTGCAGGATTCATCCGCTTCTCATTCCCTGCCATTCTGTGTTTCTTCCTCTTTCTCTGTGCCATGTTAAGTCAAGCCGACAAGAAAAACGAATAACAATTTAGTTCTTCAGAACAAATTGATGCGTGATGCAGACGAACTGAACTTTGATGTTAGACAACCACATGATAGGAGGATGTAATATGTATGAAAAACATGACGGAAGAGATAACCAGAACTATGGTGTGTAAACTAAGAAGAAGACATTTCACCAAATTAGAAGCAATGCAATGGAAGGTAGACACCATATGAAAGATGCTACAAATATTGCTCTGCCAAGTTAACAGTGTCTCATCATAAATGGCGTTTAAACAAATGGGAAGTAGTACAAGAAATAAATCATATGCAAGATGCAAACAACATCACACTACCATGTTAGAGGTCTCTCGTCATTAGTGCCATTGCATATTCACAGCTTATGATGTGTAAACTAAGGAGAAGGCATTTCAACAAATTAGAAGCAATGAAAGCTAGACACCCTATGAAAGATGCAACGAATATCACTCTACCAAGTTAAAACTGTCTCGTCATAAGTGCCATTTCAACAAATTAGTAATACAAGCTAGAAAAGAATATGAGATGTAACCTATATCACACTCCAAAGTCAAACGTGTCTTATGATAAGTGATTGTTGCAGGTTACACAACAGTAGTAATTTGGTGTAAGAACATGGTGTGATAGACAGATATTGTATGTTCTAGAAACAGGAACACGTGTCTTATTCAAGTATAATGTGTAAAGTAAGCAGATGGAATTCAACAAAATTAGAAGCAATACAAGCTAGACATCACACATAACATGCAACCACATATAACAGTGCCAAGTTAGAGGGAGCACCGGTGATGCTGCACTAGGGGAGACGAGCTCACCATAAACACAACTTTGTTGAGTGTCTATGCCTGTGTTGTCTTGGAAATAATCTTGGGGGTGTGGAGGAGTAGAAACTGTAGAGGCCCTCCGTTCGGAAGGAGAACCTTTATCCGCTGCCTTGCTAACTTCCTTCCACTTTATTGATTTTGAATTGTCAAGTAAAACCGACAAGAAAAAGCAATAAAATTCTCTCTTCAGAACTCATTCATGCATGATACTGACAATCACTACTTTGATGTAAGGCAAACACATGATACCAGGATGGAATATGTACGAAAAACAGGACGACATGGCATGTTCACAACTGTTTGTGTAAACTAAGCAGAAACCATTCCAGCAAATAAGAAGCAATGCAAGCTAGACACTACGTGAAATATGCAACCAATATGACTCTGCCAAGTTAAAAGCGTCCCATCACAAATGGAAGTTCAACAAATTAGAAGCAGCGCATACTATAAATCATATGAAAGATGCAACTAATATCGCACTGCATATACTAAATGTGTCTCGTCTTGTTGATTGATGCGGGATACAAAAAACAATAGTTTTATGTAAGGACATGCTTAATAGACAGATGTACTATGTACTAAATATAGGAAGGCATGTCATATTAACAGGTATAATGTATAAGCTAAGCAGACTAGCACATGCAGTTTAACCAGATTGGAAGAATTACAATCTAGACACCATATGCAACATGCAACCACATATCACGCTGCCAAGTTAGAGCAAGCACCTGCGATGCTAGTGTAGGGGAAATGCTGTAATCAACTACAGAGCTACGTTCACTATCTTCATCTAGCATTTCTGTTTCTTGAGAATCATGTCGGGAGGCTGACGCTGCATTCTTTAAATGAGGAGTAGTCCCCTTGCCTGCCTGCCTCGTCATAAGTGATTGATGAGGGATACACAAGAACATTAGTTTGATGTAAGAACATGGTTAACACACAGATGTACTAGTATGTACCAAAAACAGAAAGGCATGTCATATTCAAAGGTATAATGTGTAAGCTAAGCAGATGCAATTTAACCAAATTGGAAGCAATACAAGCTAGACATCCGGCTGGAGTGGTGAGCATGATCATCTTGGACCTGAGAGCCTAGTGGGAGGCGAGCTGCTTTGCCACCATCGCATCTTTTTAGTTGGCTTCCAGGTGATGCGTATCTTTCCTGGGCTTGTCACTGGCTCGGCCAGTGCCCTGACTAGCTATTTGTCTTCTGGTGCTCACGGGATGGTGGTTCATGTAAAAAAATATCTTTCCTTATCTTACTGACTTCGGCCTTTCGAATACAAGCTAGACACCATATGGAACATGCAACCACATATGACACCGCAAAGTTAAAGCAAGCACCTGGGATGGTGGTTCATTGCGAGCGAGGTCATCAACTCCAGAGCTACGTTTACCGTCTCCATCTGCTGACACTCCACCCATTATAGCGCTGAAATGTGTCTTGCCTACCCGCACACCAAACTGGAGCGACTTCTCTCTTTTCTTTTTGGCTTCTCTCATGGCAGCAGAGTCTGAAATACCCTTGCATAAAAACACAACAGTGAGAGTAAGGGTGAAGTCTGTGCAGAACTAGTGCACTGTAAAAGTAGCAGATAGCAGGTGGCTGAAAAATAAATGACAGGAGACATATGATAGCTCTACAACATTGCATGGCAAACAAAATTAGATTCTACTCTGTATGATTTTGTAATATATGAGCACAGGAAATGCAGGTACTCCTCCAGCACACCACCACATGTGGTCATATCTAAGATAACAGTCGACTGAAAATAAATAGGTCAGTCGATTTTTTTACTGAACCGTCCGATCTATAAGGAATGGGTAGATGGCCTTCGTCTACCTCCCGCCAGTCACTGTTGACGATATTTCTCGAACCGCCAGCGACCACCGGCCCAGACCCCTGCCTCCGCCGGCCCGCCCTCCCATCGACCTTAGACCACCGCCGTGCTTGGCAGCGCTCCCAGGCCATCCCTTTAATCCTGGCCGACCTCTAGATCGGGCGCCAGTAGCTCTAGGCCGCACACGCCCCTAAGATAAACACCAAGGCGCTACTTTCCCGACGTAATAGGCGTACTAGCGCCTGTTACGATGGGGAATGCTTCCGTTAATTGGGAATCAAAGTGGCCAGAAATTGAAATTCAGGGGGCGACGAACCTCTAGCTAAGGTGAAATAGTAGAGGAGAAACCTTGTGCATCGCGAGTTACTAGGAACATCTAGTATCAAGAAGAAGCAGTCAACTAGTGTCTTTGTGGGATGAATACCGTGCAAGCAGAGACGTAAGATTTGCACGAATAAGGGAAGAGGAGTACCTTTTTCGGTTGCCGGTGTGGTCACCTGCACAAGTCGCGCCGATTTTCTTCTTTTTACCGGGGAAACCGATGTTCTGGAGGGTGCAGGCTTGGACGAACCCATGGCCAAATTGTTGACTGTGTTGCCGTGGCCGTATGTCGGCGGAGGGGAAGCAGAACTATCGGGGATATACCCCGCGGTATGACCCGACTGGATGTGTAACCCAACCGCACTTGGCGACTCACTAATGACCCACCCTGACTGGACGACACACTAAGTGACCCTCCCGATCCTGGCGACTTATGGGTGACCTGGCAAGCAGATCAGAGGAGCGACAAGACCCGGGGGCCCAGGAGGCTCAAGGCCCAGAAGGCCGGCTTACATTATGGTAGGCCAGCTTAAGCGGAAAGGCGTGAGGAATATTTCCTTTACGAGGAAGCAAGACCCGGACTTGTATTCAACTTGTAAGAAAAGATAGATTAGTCCTAGTCCTACTAGGACACCACATGTAACCCGCCCCTCTAACTTATATAAGGAGGGGTAGGGCTCCCCAAAGAGGGACAAGCAACAAGAAACAATATCTAGGGCTAGACACAAACGGGGAGCCGGCTTATGCGGCGACTCCCTCATGAGGATAATGAGAACTAGCCACAAACAGCATGTAGGGCTATTCCGGATGATGTTTCCCGGGGTCCGAAGCTGTCTAAATCCTCGTCTTGTGTGATGATCCGCCTTGCGTTTCTCGATTCCGTCAAACCCCTCCAAGCTACCGCATAGATGGGTTGGCCTCGCGACTAAGTCCTCACACTAGGACATCTGCCGTGATAATTCCACGACAGTTGGCGCCCACCGTGGGGCCTGCGCACGATGGTGTTGAGTTCTTGGAGGGATCTTTCTCAGGGTTTCGAAAAGTTAATCACTTTCAGATGAAGAAGAGCCAGATTGCGTCTGCGTACACCATCACATGCGACCAGGCGATCCATCGATGTTGGATCACTTTCTGCTGCACCGCCGCAAGAAGCCAAGGGATGAGAGGGTTCCATCAGTACAGATCAAAATAATCAAATTATGTTGTTTTTGTCGGATTCGCCGAGTCGCCGCCGCCGCGTCCAGAGTCGTCGAGACAATCACCTGAAGACAGATCGTTTTTTTTCCTTTTTCAAATCTGGTTGCTGTATGCATACAAGGAATTTACCAGAAGAATAATACATGGGTCTGGCTCGTGGTCATCAAGAAAAAAAAAGGGGGATCCGGGGGAAGTCACAGATGTCAATTAGTAAACGCAACCACGGCCATGACCCGGATGCGCGGTCGCCGAGCTGCAACATATTTGATCCCGAGTCATCGCTGCGACCCGCCTCGGAGCCGCTGACCCGCCGCTCTGGTCCGAGTCGCGATCTGCTGAACCGCCCCGGATGTGAGTCGCCTCGCCTCTGAATCGCTGCGCCTCAAGCCCGCTTCCGGGCCACCTTCTGCTGGCGCTGTGGCCATGACTGCACCCCGGGCCGCCCGCACGAGGCCAGACTGCTTCTGCCGCAAACTGCCTCCGCCGCCTCATTGCTCCACTACCGCGGGTCTGTAGCAGTCGTTGCTTCACTGCGCCTCTGCTGCCTCCTCCGCCGGTCGCGCCTCGCCTTTTCTACCGCGATGGCCGAACCGCCAAGCGCCTGAGTCGCCGCTCAAGAGCCGCCCTCGCGCCGTACCAGCCGCCATGGCCTCGCCTTCATCGCTCCGAGTTACCGCTGACCGGCGGGTCGCCTGACTCCAACTCCGCATCACTACCGCGTGCTCGCCGGCGCATTTCCAAGCCGCCTCAAAGGTTTGGCCTTGAGCCGCCACTGGAGAGCCGCCCCGTACCTCTACGTCCCCCACGTCGAGTCACCGCTGTCCGAGGACACCGTCCGTCGCCGCTTTGCCACGCCGTGCGGAGCTGCCGCCACCTCATCGCTCCACTCCCATGTTGCCTCTAAAGCCGTCATGTCCACTATGATCTCGCGCTATCCCACGAGAGCGGATGCAACGGCAAGCTATCTAATGCATGTGAAAAGAAACTCCGCTGCAACTACGGGCGTGTACGGGAACAGGCTCTCAGCGCCGCAAGCTTATTCTGACAAAACTAAAAAAGGAATGAACGCCTAGCTAACTGAAGGAATGTGCAGCAGGATTCAGTGTTCAACATTGGCCAAGTCGCCGCTTCCAGCGCACCCTAGCAGCAGAGCAGAGCTTAATCAAATTCAACGAAGCAGGCTTTCATCATATTTTGTCTCAAAGATCAAGACTGCAAGCGGAGTCAAAGGGCAGCAGCCATGGTCAAACATTTCCTTTGTAAACTCCGCCGAGCACTGACCATTACTTCATGCAAGGACCAAGGAAAAATGCAGCACACATGGCCATCAATTTGTGCTATTTAGTACTGATTGCCGCACGCGTGTCAGACGAGTTGTGCTGGCCGCTTTACCCATCAAAGAGCAATGTGTCAAGTCAGACTCCCATGCAGTACCAACTTCATTGTTCTACGCTCACAGACATTCTGATGGACAATGCATCACATGGAAATCATCTATCGTCCAAATATAATATCAGGTGATATTTGTCTAAATTATTTTCATTGGTACTTATTAATTCTTATGCGAACGAGTACTCTGTCCAGTGTTGTTATACGCATGACAATTATTCATTATAAAAGTGACGCCAAGACCCCGAGTACGGAGTATGAGCCGGTGACAGTTGCATTGGTAATACGCTGCTCGACGAACACGCTGCGAGTCGCTACCCTCGCGTTTCATTCTACTTCAACGCCGCGGCCGACTCTCTCGTCCGCACCGGCTTACAATACCGCGGCTGACTCACCCGTGAGTGATTACAATTTCACCTAGTAATCATCTACTCCACGGCGGATAATTTCCGGCCTAACATATTAGGTGACATCTATCTATGTCTATTTTTGACACATGTTGTTTTTGTCAAAGAACAAGTTTATTTTTGCCTTGGTCTACAATATTGTTTATGTAGGGCAATTATTTATGACAACAAGTGATATTATACCACGGAGATGGAGGCACGCCAACATCTTTTGACACAGGTGGTCGTCGTTACTCAACGGACTCCCGCACCGGCTTACAACACCGTGGCCGTCTCTCGGGACCGCGCCGGCTTACAACGCCGTGGCCGTCTCTCGCGATCGCACCGGCTTACAACGCCGTGGCCGTCTCTCGCGACCACGTCGGCTTACAACAAGGAGGACAACTTGCCCGTCCGCACCGGCTTACAACGCCACGGCCGGTTCATCTGTTTGTGCCGCCTCAGATGTTGCGGTCGTTTTTATCGTCCGTCTCTCGCAGCCTAGTCTACATCAACACATCGGGCCGGTCCATCTCCCGTGTTCTACTTTTCCTCGCCGTAGACCGCACCTTCACTTCACGGGTCTTGAACCCCGCCCCCGTACATGGAGATCACAGATGGAGGACATCGGTCGCCGCCGTAGAATAGGTTTAGGGTTGGGTTTCTTTTATTTTTTGTCCTATAAAAGTTCGAAATGTAATGAAAATCTGCCGTGTTTGCATTAATCTCGACCGGTGTATATGAACTTTCACAATAATATACATATTGTAGGAGTACTAGCAAGATGCCCGTGCGTTGCACGGAAGACCAAGATCTGGTGGGAGAAAAGGATGAATGAGGGAAAGCCTTATCTGCAAATGTGGAGAGGAGTGTGGGTAAATTGTCAGAGTTTCCTTCCTATCCGTTAGATATAGATCGGACGGCCTATATTGCAGGATCGGACACATCTTTCTACATCTACGGGAACCTACGAAAGGGTTAACGTAAATTGCCTCTCTCTCTCTCTCTCTCTCCTCCCTTGATTTTCATGGTGGTGGGCCCCTCCCTCCCGCCAATCTACAATCAACAGCTCACATGTTTCACATTGCATTAATTACGTAACTGGGATTACGTAGGTGTAGCATTACTCGTCCTAAAAAACCCAACTAAGCCAACCTCCTAGCATATCGTGTGGGAAAAGACCCGGCCGCGCCGTTTTAGTCGGGATTACCGGATTACTAGTAGTAGTATCGATGGATCGCGCGAAGCAACGGATTTTTTTAGGGGGTGAAGCACCTAGTTTAAAAGGAAAAAATGCGGTACACTCACAACACTCCTGTCGCGGTCGCATTGCACCCCACACACGTTTGGTCCTGCACACGGATCACACAAACGGAACGCCCTTCGGCTTGCCTCTTCACTGACACGTGGGATTGCACTTGGAGAAACTGACCATGCGCCAAACTCCCCCCGCCCACCGCACGAAAATCCTCCCCCACACCCAAAAAATCCCCCCAAATCCGATTCAACTGCCGTTCGGCCAACTAGCCAATAATATTCCCCAAACCCCCCTCCCCCCTGTCCCCCTCCACTCCATTCGCTCCACCAAAGACGCCCTTCTCGCCGCGCCGATACGTCAGCGCCGCGGTTCGGCGATCCTCTCGCTCCCACAGTACGCTCTCGTAGACTGTCGTCCTCTAGCCGTGCGGTCACCTCTGGCTACGTTCTTGTTGAGGCGCACGGCGGTCAGCGCCGCCACCGCTGGCAACGTTCGCGTGGAGACGCACGGCGGTCAGCTTCTCCCATGATACGCTCATTCTAGACTGAGGCCCCGTTCATGTCGGTGTAGCACTGAATCTTAGCTGATAGACGCTGTTAATCTCACTGTTTGCCGAAGTAGTTTACTGTCAATATGCTCTGCTTAAGAAGCTTCCACTACTAGGGAAAACCTTATACACAGAATCTTAGCAGCAACGCGGCTTAAAAATGAACGCTACTGCTAATTAGCAGTAGCGAGCTTCAGAAAAGAGCGCTACTAATGACTAAGTAGCAGTAGCGCTCTAGGTGAAAGAGCGCTACTACTATAATTGCCACGGTGTTGCCCCCAGGCTAGATATAGTAGTAGCGCCCTTCCCATGGACGCGCTACTGCTAAAAAACTTAGTAGCAGTGGTTTTCTTCAAAACACGCTACTGCTAAGTATCACCGCAACTAATTAAGTTTAGTCCCATGCTGCTAAGCGAACAAGGTGTTTACCACCTTAAATATGCTACTTCTCTACCCCGGCTCAAAATTTTGCTAAGTCCTCCTTCCCCCCGGCCAGTTCCCCTACTCCTGTCGCCGCCGCCCGAGCCCGAGCGAGCCTGCCCTCACCGCCGCCGCCCGAGCCCGCCCTCAACCTCACCGCCGCCGCCCGCCGCCGCTCTCGACCACACTCTCGCCGCCCTCGACCTCACCGTCGCCACCCTCGACCGAGCCCGCCGCCCAGGACCGCCGCCTCTCGATCCCGAGCCCGCCCTTGCCGCCCCTCCATCGCCGAGC
>NC_057800.1:707816155-707842539 GCF_018294505.1 Triticum aestivum
GCTTAGTTAGTAGATGATTTTAGTAGTAGTAGATGTTAATTTAGGGTTCCTAGATAATGATTTTTAGAAGTAGTGGATATTAATTACTAGTAGTGATGGTAAACTAGTTGCATAATTAGTAGTAGTAGATGTTAATTAGTAGTAGATGTAGTAGTTAGATGTTAATTAGTAGTAGTAGATGTACTAGTTTCTTTCTATTTATAGTAAGTTTATATTTAGTAAGAACGAGATGAATTAATAAAACTAGTTTAGTTTTAGTTGAACTAGTTAAGTTTTAGTTGAACTAGTATAGTAAGTAAATTAATAACTAGTTGAACTACTTTATTTTTAGAAAGAACTAGTTTTTTTTTTCTTTTTATACTAAGTTTATATTTAGTAAGAACTAGTTGAACATGTCATATTTGTTGTTATTTTTTAGTTTAAGCAATTATTTCATGTTTTGGTTACACCTCCGAGTGGCCTATGTTTTGTCGGAGTGTTGATTAATTTCCGTTCGGGCAAATTTCAGGCGCTCGATATGTCCTTTTTTAGCAAAGGTCATGCCGGATTTTTTCGTGAATTCTGGCATGACTTGCGCTAGAATATGTACAAGTTTAATATTTGAATTATGAACGTAGGAAATGTCGTACTCGGACGACGATAGTCTCCCGGGGGAGTGCAGCTGGTGCCATGATGATCGAGGTATGTGCGACAGGTTCGTTGAGCTGGATGAAGATCGGCGCTTCAGCATTAAGCTCGAGGAGACCTTCGATGTTGAAACGGTACGCAACAACGACAAGTGTTTTTTCGTAATTAAGCATGACTTCAACTATTTCAACGTCTAATTTTCATGTTTTACAATTCGACTAGCTTATCCCATGCCATGCAAGACGCTATGTCTTGGAGAGGATGGGCTTTGAAGACCATGAAAATTATTAAACAAAGACAATACACCTAAGGACCCATCATGATATCGATTTTGAAGTAAATCTGTACAATTCTCAGAGCGTAACCCATTTTGGTTGCCAAAATTCGGAAGCACTTTGCAAAATGTATGGTTTTTATGAGGGTATGATTGTCACCATGGATCTTGGTAATCCTGACATCGAGCAAGACAATATGCACATTTGGGTCCTTGTTGATACGCTTCCGATTCTACCGCAATGTGAGTTTCTCAAACATAGTTATTAACTAATTTATATTGTTTATTTCAAAATAGTTGACAGCTTATTTCCATTGACAGCTTATTTTGAATCTTCAAAAATGTGCAGAAGATGGTAGACAAAACCCACTACATTGATGGCTCCGAATTAACTTATAAGGAGAAAAGTCATCTGATTGCTTATTGTACTTTTCTTGAGAATTACAATACCTATTATTGAACTCCTCCAAAATATGGTGAATACGTGCCACTAGTGCACGTGTTGAACCACATTAACTTCTATGGAGATACCTTGGTAAGATTTTTTACTATTACGACATCCGTGCATCTTTTGCATACTTCTAAAACTAGTACATT
The DNA here is from genome assembly GCF_018294505.1 of Triticum aestivum. Lineage (NCBI taxonomy): Eukaryota > Viridiplantae > Streptophyta > Magnoliopsida > Poales > Poaceae > Triticum > Triticum aestivum. The sequence continues at coordinate 707,817,654 of NC_057800.1, forward strand.
ATTGCTAACTACGAAGTTATTACTATGTTTTTCAACAGGAAATCCCGATGGATTGTGTGCCTCATTTGATGTATCAGAATGGTCACCTTGCAGTTATGAACATAGAGCCAGGTGAATCTAAGGAGCTCACCTGTGCATATCGGATTTCTAAAAGCGGTGCACACATGCTAATCAAAGAATGGAAAAAATGTTTGGACATTCGCAAGGAGGTTCTTGGAAGTAACATTAAGAGAAAGGCAAGAATTGGAGACAGGATAATCTCCATTCTCCATAATGGAGAGTCAGGGGCTATCTTGTTTTTTGCTATTTTGCCTTAGAGAACATTGTAGGTCCTAAGAGAATGTAGTAGGTCCTATGAGGTACAATATGTTTTTTATGTGATACAGTGTGTTAGAGTTGATGATGTGAGGAGTACTTGTGATTACGACTAGTGACCAATGATATGATGATGATGATAAGTTGTTAATGATATGATGATGATGATGCTATTTATTATATCATTGGGTGAAAGAACCGCGGATTAGTTTCAAGTGGATGTCCATCCACTTGAAACTAGTCCACACGGTTCTTTCACCCTGTAATGTAATAACTCATTATGATGTAAAAACAATTTCTAAATTCCTGTTGTATGAAAACTTGTGTAAAGGTGTACGAATACAACATGAAATTAAAAAGAAATAAAATACGAAATAATAGTAGCAGCGCGGGCAGGGAGAAGCGCTACTACTAATTACCAGTAGCTCTCCTCCGGGAACTCGCTACTACTAAGTCGATTTAGAAGTAGCGTGGGAGGAGGCACGCTACTGCTACACGCTAGCTGTAGCGCCTTATCAGTAGCGCATAACCCCGCGCTACTGATAGGTCTAAAACCCGCGCTGCTGCTAGGATTTTCCCTAGTAGTGTTCCTTGCCCTGTTCTGCATTCAATCTGCTTAGCTAAGATGGCATGCCAAGGCCGATTAGTTGCTAAAATATCCTACCATATATTTATTGTGACGTAGATTGCCATGGTCTAGTAGCCAATCTGTTAGCTGAAATAGCTCTACACCGTTTTATACTCGATCTTTGTTGCTGTGATGGCCTTCGATAGTTCGATGGCTGTGTGCTCGGCCTCATTGACTGCTGAAACAGCCTGCCATAAATTGGCACTCAAATCTGTTTGCTGAATTAGCTTTACATATATTTCGTTACTTAGATCTGCTCGTCGAAATATCTTGCCATAGCTTTAGACATCGACCTAGGTATTTTTTTCTGGACTTCATAAAAAAGCATATATGTTTTTCCTGTAATATATAGTAGAAGAACTAATTTGTATGTCTAATAGATGGACAAGACTTGGATAACTTCTGCTCGAAGATTCTCCGCTGCATATATCGAGGGGGTTGAAAACTTCATGAACTTTATCAGAGCTGAGTACGATGGTCCGAAATCAAATGTGCTCTGCCCGTGTAGCAGTTGTATGAATTCAGTTACAAGACCCCGGTCAACTGTGCAAAATCATCTACACTTGTATGGGATGTCGGTCACATATACTAGGTGGGTTCATCATGGTGAAGCTGTGAACGTCAATGTTATTGACTACGTGGAAGCAGCAGATCACCATCTTGATCTGCCTGATGCTCAGGTGGAAGAAGAGGAGGAGGAGGTGGTGGTGGCGGAGCTAGTGAGTTTGACCAACATTGAAACAATGCTACGAAATGCTCGTGCATTCCGTGAACTTTCACCTACAGAAGAAAAACGGTGGGCCCGCATGTTGGAACAATGCAATGTTGCTGTCACCCCAGGAAATAAGCTGTCAGTATTCTCAGCTATGGTCACCTTTCTTCAGGTGAAGACATCTGAGCGGATGACCAACAAATCATTCGATGCGATGTTGGCTGCTTTCCGCGAATCTTTCCCAGATGCGTCTGAGCTGCCACACACCTACAGTAAAATGATGAATTTCCTTCGTGCAGTTGGAATTGTATATGATATGATCCATGTTTGTAAGAATAATTGTGTTCTGTTCCAGAAGGATTATGCCAACTTAAGTGAATGCCGAAATGCAAATCATCAAGATGGAAAGATGGCGATGCTGTGAAGAGGATTCCTCATAATGTTCTGAGACATTTTCCAATTACACCAAGATCGCAGAGGTTGTTTCATGATGCTGAAACAAGAGAGGATGTACTGTGGCATTCTAGGAACCAGGATGTATTGCCGCACTAACATTTTCCAATTACACCATGATTGCAGAGGTTGTTTCATTACGCAGGAACGTGCTTTTGGCACTGTTAGTGGACAGGTACTGACCCACTGCAGCAAGAGCTGACATTGCGGTTATAGTTGCCTCGCCGCCTTCAGATGGTGGCGGTTCCACCATTTTTTCCATAGCTCCTTGAAAAGTTGAGGTTTTACATTAGTAGTACCAGAACAGAAGATATTAAGGAGGCAGCAAAACCAAACAAAATAGCTTTGGTCTATATACAGAACTTATTCTGGTGAACCCATGTAAAATATTAGTTGTATTTTATTGCAAAGTACATAATAAAACCAGGTTCCAAACATATGACCATGTACCATCGCTAATGTATTGTCTATTTCTTCACATTGTATTGAGGGCTAAGGATAAAGAGACGAAGTTTATAATATGGTCAGCATAGTATGACGTCATTCATATCACAAAACAACTGAGAACAGACAAACATGCAATTGTAACGTTGTGTGGGCAAGTCCAGCACGAAACTAGATTATGGGTCAAGATCAAAGGAACATCACTCCTCTCTTTTAAACCTTGTAAGGTGTAATGATACGCTAAGACAATTGTGTATAAAATTGAAAAGAGTAATAGACATTGGCTGCAAACCATGCAGTTCAAGGCACAAGTCAGAGTAAGTAGTAGTTAAAAGGCATGAGGATTAAGGACTTACAACAGCGGCTTTGACTGGTGTAGTCATGCCCTTCTTCTTGCTGGTGTGACAGTCCTTGAAGATTTCCACAACATTTGGTTCAGGTACTTTTTGGTCCTTGCGGGCTTTCCTCTGCATTTGGAACAAGTCAATATAGATCTGATAATATGGTACAGCGAAAAGAGTGAAACAGCAGCTAATTACAAGAGCCTCGTAGTGTGCAATATAGCTACGAGATCCTGTCGTCTATTGGAATTTCACTTTCGTATGGTTGGCCTTGTTCTTTGAACAGTTCACCTACAAGAAGATAGATTTGTGTGGCACATGCGTAAATAGGACTTCAACATGTGATCTGATGACATATATATAATGTACCTGATACTTCGGATCGGACCAATGTTTAACGAGGCCTCTCCAGTCTTCATCATATATATTTTCCACTGGAGATGTTTGGGCAAGTTCACTATTAGCCTTGCCTTCAAAGTGAGTTTTCCTCAAGTTATACCGATACTGTCGCAGAGCAGACTTGAAAACATGGGTGCAAGCTTGTCTGGTTGCATCATCTTCGCTATCCAACTTGAACCTCATTTGTTGAAAATTATGGGAGTCTCATTATCAGCAACCTAGAAAGTATTGAACAGGGCAAGACGATATTACTAGTTTCCATACATAACCATACTTATAGATAAATGGTCGAGGAAGATGTTGAACTGGGTTTCGTCTTTGTCATTCCTGTACTGAATCCATGTTGGGAGGATATGTACATGACACCTAACAACAACCGCTGCCTCTGATACTAACTTGGCTGACTCTGTAGCATCACGTGGCCTTTTTAAACCTGCCTCAAAACGGATCTCCATTCTTCCTCCTCTAGATTTAGTTAACCTATCGAGCATTATGCCTGATGTTTGTTTCCTCTTGCACCTAGGTGCTAGTCCAACAACAAACATAGGAAGTGTTAGTGTACATCAAACTGTGAGACTACATATAAAGAAGCATGCAACTGTAACTTGACTCCAGCAACTACCTTCTTGCTGTTGAAGCTCACAAGGTTCATCTGATATTGCCAACTCATCTTGTGTCAAGAGTGCTTGGGAAGTAGTGTCAGGTGGGAAGGGAGCTTGGGAACGTGCTGCTAGCTCAGTTGACGCACGAGTACGTCGTGAAGCTGGTAGTACTGTGGTAGGTGTTGCAAGAACTAGGGCTGTCTCTGCTTGTTTGGTGGCAGCTATTTGTTTTTGTTTGTCTTTTTTGCAACTCGTGTAGCATGGGATGCCGTGTTTGTCAAATTTTCTGCTGGAATTTGCCCTTCTATTGCACCATCAGTACCAGCAGAATCTGCAGGATTCATTCGCTTCTCATTCCCTGCCATTCTGTGTTTCTTCCTCTTTCTGTGTGCCATGTTAAGTCAAGCCGACAAGAAAAATGAATAACAATTTAGTTCTTCAGAACAAATTGATGCGTGATGCAGACGAACTGAACTTTGATGTTAGACAACCACATGATAGGAGGATGTAATATGTATGAAAAACATGACGGAAGAGATAACCAGAACTATGATGTGTAAACTAAGAAGACATTTCACCAAATTAGAAGCAATGCAATGGAAGGTAGACACCATATGAAAGATGCTACAAATATCGCTCTGCCAAGTTAACAGTGTCTCATCATAAATGGCGTTTAAACAAATGTGAAGTAGTACAAGAAATAAATCATATGCAAGATGCAAACAACATCACACTACCATGTTAGATGTCTCTCGTCATTAGTGCCATTGCATATTCACAGCTTATGATGTGTAAACTAAGGAGAAGGCATTCCAACAAATTAGAAGCAATGAAAGCTAGACACCCTATGAAAGATGCAACGAATATCACTCTACCAAGTTAACATTGTCTCGTCATAAGTGCCATTTCAACAAATTAGTAATACAAGCTAGAAAAGAATATGAGATGTAACCTATATCACACTCCAAAGTCAAACGTGTCTTATGATAAGTGATTGTTGCAGGTTACACAACAGTAGTAATTTGGTGTAAGAACATGGTGTGATAGACAGATATTGTATGTTCTAGAAACAGGAACACGTGTCTTATTCAAGTATAATGTGTAAAGTAAGCAGATGGAATTCAACAAAATTAGAAGCAATACAAGCTAGACATCACACATAACATGCAACCACATATAACAGTGCCAAGTTAGAGGGAGCACCGGTGATGCTGCACTAGGGGAGACGAGCTCACCATAAACACAACTTTGTTGAGTGTCTATGCCTGTGTTGTCTTGGAAATCATCTTGGGGGTGTGGAGGAGTAGAAACTGTAGAGGCCCTCCGTTCGGAAGGAGAACCTTTATCCGCTGCCTTGCTAACTTCCTTCCACTTTATTGATTTTGAATTGTCAAGTAAAACCGACAAGAAAAAGCAATAAAATTCTCTCTTCAGAACTCATTCATGCATGATACTGACAATCACTACTTTGATGTAAGGCAAACACATGATACCATGATGGAATATGTACGAAAAACAGGACGACATGGCATGTTCACAACTATTTGTGTAAACTAAGCAGAAACCATTCCAGCAAATAAGAAGCAATGCAAGCTAGACACCACGTGAAATATGCAACCAATATGACTCTGCCAAGTTAAAAGCGTCCCATCATAAATGGTATTTCAACAAATTAGAAGTAGCGCATACTATAAATCATATGAAAGATGCAACTAATATCGCACTGCATATACTAAATGTGTCTCGTCTAGTTGATTGATGCGGGATACAAAAAAACAATAGTTTTATGTAAGGACATGCTTAATAGACAGATGTACTATGTACTAAATATAGGAAGGCATGTCACATTAACATGTATAATGTATAAGCTAAGCAGACTAGCACATGCAGTTTAACCAGATTGGAAGAATTACAATCTAGACACCATATGCAACATGCAACCACATATCACGCTGCCAAGTTAGAGCAAGCACCTACGATGCTAGTGTAGGGGAAATGCTGTAATCAACTACAGAGCTACGTTCACTATCTTCATCTAGCATTTCTGTTTCTTGAGAATCATGTCGGGAGGCTGACGCTGCATTCTTTAAATGAGGAGTAGTCCCCTTGCCTGCCTGCCTCGTCATAAGTGATTGATGAGGGATACACAAGAACATTAGTTTGATGTAAGAACATGGTTAATACACAGATGTACTAGTATGTACCAAAAACAAAAAGGCATGTCATATTCAAAGGTATAATGTGTAAGCTAAGCAGATGCAATTTAACCAAATTGGAAGCAATACAAGCTAGACATGTGGCTGGAGTGGTGAGCATGATCATCTTGGACCTGAGAGCCTAGTGGGAGGCGAGCTGCTTTGCCACCATCGCATCTTTTTAGTTGGCTTCCAGGTGATGCGTATCTTTCCTGGGCTTGTCACTAGCTCGGCCAGTGCCCTGACTAGCTATTTGTCTTCTGGTGCTCACTGGATGGTGGTTCATGTAAAAAAATATCTTTCCTTATCTTATCGACTTCGGCCTTTCGAATACAAGCTAGACACCATATGGAACATGCAACCACATATGACACCGCAAAGTTAAAGCAAGCACCTGGGATGGTGGTTCATTGCGAGCGAGGTCATCAACTCCAGAGCTACGTTTACCGTCTCCATCTGCTGACACTCCACCCATTATAGCGCTGAAACGTGTCTTGCCTACCCGCACACCAAACTGGAGCGACTTCTCTCTTTTCTTTTTGGCTTCTCTCATGGCAGCAGAGTCTGAAATACCCTTGCATAAAAACACAACAGTGAGAGTAAGGGTGAAGTGTGTGCAGAACTAGTGCACTGTAAAAGTAGCAGATAGCAGGTGGCTGAGAAATAAATGACAGGAGACATATGATAGCTCTACAACATTGCATGGCAAACAAAATTAGATTCTACTCTGTATGATTTTGTAATATATGAGCACAGGAAATGCAGGTACTCCTCCAGCACACCACCACATGTGGTCATATCTAAGATAACAGTCGACTGAAAATAAATAGGCCAGTCGATTTTTTTAATGAACCGTCCGATCTATAAGGAACAGGCAGATGGCCTTCGTCTACCTCCCGCCAGTCACTGTTGACGATCTTTCTCGAACCGCCAGCGACCACCGGCCCAGACCCCTGCCTCCGCCGCCCCGCCCTCCCATCGACCTTAGACCACCGCCGTGCTTGGTAGCGCTCCCAGGCCATCCCTTTAATCCTGGCCGACCTCCAGATCGGGAGCCAGTAGCTCTAGGCCGCACACGCCCCTAAGATAAACACCAAGGCGCTACTTTCCCGGCGTAATAGGCATACTAGCGCCTGTTACGACGGGGAATGCTTCCGTTAATTGGGAATCAAGTGGCCAGAAATTGAAATTCAGGGGGCGACGAACCTCTAACTAAGGTGAAATAGTATATGAGGAGAAACCTTGTGCATCGCGAGTTACTAGGAACATCTAGTATCAAGAAGAAGCAGTCAACTAGTGTCTTTGTGGGATGAATACCGTGCAAGCAGAGACGTAAGATTTGCTCGAATAAGGGAAGAGGAGTACCTTTTTCGGTTGCCGGTGTGGTCACCTCCACAAGTCGCGCCGATTTTCTTCTACCGGGGAAACCGATGTTCTGGAGGGTGCAGGCTTGGACGAACCCATGGCCAAATTGTTGACTGTGTTGCCGTGGCCGTATGTCGGCGGAGGGGAAGCAGAACTGTCGGGGATATACCCCGCGGTATGACCCGACTGGATGTATAACCCAGCCGCACTTGGCGACTCACTAATGACCCGCCCTGACTAGACGACACACTAAGTGACCCTCCCGATCCTAGCGACTTATGGGTGACCTGGCAAGCGGATTAGAGGAGCGACAAGACCCGGGGGCCCAGGAGGCTCAAGGCCCAGAAGGCCGGCTTACGTTATGGTAGGCCAGCTTAAGCGGAAAGGCGTGAGGAATATTTCCTTTACGAGGAAGCAAGACCCGGACTTGTATTCAACTTGTAAGAAAAGATAGATTAGTCCTAGTCCTACTAGGACACCACATGTAACCCGCCCCTCTAACTTATATAAGGAGGGGCAGGGCTCCCCAAAGAGGGACAAGCAACAAGAAACAATATCTAGGGCTAGACACAAACGGGGAGCCGACTTATGCGGCGACTCCCTCATGAGGATAATGAGACCTAGCCACAAACATCATGTAGGGCTATTCCGAATGATGTTTCCTGGGGTCCGAAGCTGTATAAATCCTCGTCTTTTGTGATGATCCGCCTTGCGTTTCTCGATTCCGTCAAACCCCTCCAAGCTACCGCATAGATGCGTTGGCCTCGCGACTAACTCCTCACACTAGGACATCTGCCGTGACAATTCCGCGACAGTTGGCGCCCACCGTGGGGCCTGCGCACGATGGTGTTGAGTTCTTGGAGGGATCTTTCTCAGGGTTCCAAAAAGTTAATGATTTTCAGATGAAGAAGAGCCGGATTGCGTCTGCGTACACCATCACATGCGACTAGGCGATCCATCATTGTTGGATCACTTTCTGCTGCGCCGCCGCGAGAAGCCAAGGGCAGAGAGGGTTCCATTAGTACATATCAAAATAATCAAATTATGTTGTTTTTGTCAGATTCGCCGAGTCGCCGCCGCCGCGTCCAGAGTCGTCGAGACAATCACCTGAAGACCGATCGTTTTTTTTCTTTTTCAAATCTGGTTGCTGTATGCATACAAGGAATTTACCAGAAGAATAATACATGGGTCTGGCTCGTGGTCATCAAGAAAAAAAAGGGGGATCTGGGGGAAGTCACAGATGTCAATTAGTAAACGCAACCACGGCCATGACCCGGATGCGCGGTCGCCGAGCTGCAATAGATTTGATCCCGATTCATCGCTGCGACCCGCCTCGGAGCCGCTGACCCGCCGCTCTGGTCCGAGTCGCGATCTGCTGAACCGCCCCGGATGTGAGTCGCCTCACCTCTAAATCACTGCGCCTCAAGCCCGCTTCCGGGCCACCTTCTGCTGGCGCTATGGCCATGACTGCACCCCGGGCCGCCGGCATGAGGCCGGACTGCTTCTGCCGCAAACTGCCTCTGCCGCCTCATCGCTCCACTACCGCGGGTCTGCAGTAGTCGTTGCTTCGCTGCGCCTCTGCTACCTCCTCCGCCAGTCGCGCCTCGCCTTTTCTACCACGGTGGCCGAACCGCCAAGCGCCCGAGTCGCCGCTCAAGAGCCGCCCTCGCGCCATACCAGCCGCCATGGCCTCGCCTTCATCGCTCCGAGTTACCGCTGACCGGCGGGTCGCCTGACTCCAACTCCGCATCACTACCGCGTGCTCGCCGGCGCATTTCCAAGCCGCCTCAAAGGTTTGGCCTTGAGCCGCCACTGGAGAGCTGCCCCGTACCTCTGCGTCCCTCCGCGTCGAGTCACCGCTGTCCGAGAACACCGTCCGTCGCTGCTTTGCCACGCCGTGCGGAGCTGCCGCCACCTCATCGCTCCACTCCCACGTTGCCTCTGACGCCGTCATGTCCACTATGATCTCGCGCTATCCCACGAGAGCGGATGCAACGGCAAGCTATCTAATGCATGTGAAAAGAAACTCCACTGCAACTACGGGCGTGTACGGGAACAGGCTCTCAGCGCCGCAAGCTTATTCTGACAAAACTGAAAAAGGAATGAACGCCTAGCTAACTGAAGGAATGTGCAGCAGGATTCAGTGTTCAACAGTGGCCAAGTCGCCGCTTCCAGCGCACCCTAGCAGCAGAGCAGAGCTTAATAAAATTCAACGAAGCACAGGCTTTCATCATATTTTGTCTCAAAGATCAAGACTGCAAGCAGAGTCAAAGGGCAGCAGCCATGGTCAAACGTTTCCTTTGTAAACTCCGCCGAGCACTGACCATTACTTCATGCAAGGACCAAGGAAAAATGCAGCACACATGGCCATCAATTTGTGCTATTTAGTACTGATTGCCGCACGCGTGTCAGACGAGTTGTGCTGGCCGCTTTACCCATCAAAGAGCAATGTGTCAAGTCAGACTCCCATGCAGTACCAACTTCATTGTTCTACGCTCACAGACATTCTGATGGACAATGCATCACATGAAATCATCTATCGTCCAAATATAATATCAGGTGATATTTGTCTAAATTATTTTCATTGGTACTTATTAATTCTTGTGCGAACGAGTACTCTGTCCTGTGTTGTTATACGCAGGACAATTATTCATTATAAAAGTGACGCCAAGACCCCGAGTACGGAGTATGAGCCGGTGACAGTTGCATTGGTAATATGCTGCTCGACGGACACGCTGCGAGTCGTTACCCTCGCGTTTCATTCTACTTCAACGCCGCGGCCGACTCTCTCGTCCGCACCGGCTTACAATACCGCGGCTGACTCACCCGTGAGTGATTACAATTTCACCTAGTAATCATCTACTCCACGGCGGATAATTTCCGGCCTAACATATTAGGTGACATCTATCTATGTCTATTTTTGACACATGTTGTTTTTGTCAAAGAACAAGTTTATTTTTGCCTTGGTCTGCAATATTGTTTATGTAGGGCAATTATTTATGACAAAAAGTGATATTATACCGCGGAGATGGAGGCACGCCAACATCTTTTGACACAGGTGGTCGTCGTTACTCAACGGACTCCCGCACCGGCTTACAACGCCGTGGCCGTCTCTCGTGACCGCACCGGCTTACAACGCCGTGGCCGTCTCTCGCGACCACGTCGGCTTACAACAAGGACAACTTGCTCGTCCGCACCGGCTTACAACGCCACGGCCGGTTCATCTGTCTGTGCCGCCTCAGATGTTGCAGTCGTTTTTATCGTCCGTCTCTCGCGGCCTAGTCTACATCAACACATCGGGCCGCACCTGTCTGCATGAGCTGTTTATTGAGTATGAGCAAGTCACTGCTTGGGAAGCCCGGTTTCTCTTCCAACAAATCGGAGGCAAATTATCATATATTATCAGCTGCCGTCTACACTGGATGGTTCAATGGGCAGGCACACAAGTCGACGGCACTACAGTTTGGTTAACTTCAAAACAGCCAGTTGGAAGGAGCCATTGACCGAGTTGCTGACACGGCTCATACAGGATCATTTAAAACCTGCCGCAGTCACCTCAACCTTCTGTAGGTTCACATCACGCTATCACCGCCAATGATATACACCTGCTGCTATGGTCGAATATGGAGAATCTCAAGCCAACTCCTCGAGTTGTCTTGAGACTCGGGGGCTACAATGGTATGGCTCGGCAAAATTAGTCGGTTTCAATAAATTCAAGAACTCCGGGTCATTGAAGGGAAAAATAACCCGGCCCCAGAGATTACTGCTAGATCGATGAAAATTTGAAAGCCATCAGAAGATTTCTGGCTCAAAATAAGGATTCTGGTTTAAAATCCGGTTCAAGAGACATCTTTCTCCCACAAAGCACTGAAGCTCTCAAATCCGGTTCAAAATCCAGCTAAAGGTAAATTTGTCCCTCACAAATTTTTGAAGCTTTCACATCCGATTTAAGGTTCCGGCTCAAAAGAATTAATCTCTCGCAAGTTCGAGTTATAAGAAAAATTAAAGGTTGCCAAAAAGAACTTGCTGCCATGATGCGCGGTTCAAACATGAATATCCTGCCTTACGACTTATCTTATTATGGTCACTTGGGGGCTTCCTGCTCATCGAGCATAGCTGTCGGTACCCTCTTGATCAGCGTAATACTGAATTTATGGTCATTTGGGGGCTTCCTGTTCAAACATAGGTCGTATTCGAACCAAAGAGAACATAGCTGTCGATACCCTCTTGATCGGCATACTGCCAAACCCACTTGGGGGCTTCTTGATCATATTTGAATCATAGCTTCACCCCTTTGGGTCTGACGTGGATCGTATTCGAATCAGTGTCATTAAACTACTCTTATGGTCACTTGGGGGCTTCCTATTCAAACATAGGTCGTATTCGAACCAAAGAGAACATAGCTGTCGATACCCACTTGATCGGCATCGCCAAAGCACTGGGGGCTATATGATCGTATTCGAATCTTAGCTTAACCCCTTTGGAACGGTTTACTGATAGTATCCGAATCAGCAGCCTCAAAAAGTTTTATTCTGTCTTTGGTAAAGTTTATTGCAGCCACAATTACTTAACTTGAGACCTTTTTGGGATGATATCTCAAATATATATAAGTGTTTTATGCTTAACCCGGCTTGACTTTTGACTATAAGTCGCCAGTTTATGACAATCATCATTTATGTGGAAGCATTGGCTTCTAAGGATTGGGTTATCACCCTTACTGCATAGGTCATGTAAGCCGGCAGTACAAATTCAATATCAAAGTGGTTATATGTGAGATATTATGACCCGCCCTGGTTTTGACGCTAAGTCGCCAGGGCATATGTTGTTTAAACTCTCTACAGGATTTGCAGAAATATGACATATAAATGATTAAGTTCAAGCTCATTACCAAAGTTAATGCTTCAAAATGATTAGCCGTTCTGGATTTTTCTCAAAAGGCTATAAGCCGCCGGGTCATAAAAATTCCGGTTTACAATGAAGGCGTATTAAATTGCCATCGGCTAGGAGCCGCCAGGTATTTAAACTCCGGATTTACTTGTCAACAGATAAGGTATTTGAAATCTTTAAATAGCCAAACTTGGCTGGATTCTCGTTATGATATTGAATGATTGAGGTTTTCAAACCGGGTTATTCAAATCTTTAATAGCCAACATGGCTGGATTTTCATTATGATATTGAATGATTGAGGTTTTCATACCGGATTATATTATTCAAATCTTGAATAGCCAACATGGCTGGATTTCTATTGTGATTATCAATAACCAGTGTTACGATTGAGGTTTTCAAAGTCGCTTTAGTGCAACAGCTATTATTTTTATCAATGGATATGATTTATTCTACAATGGAAGGAATAGTCCCGAGTCGCTGCAGGCTTACGACTCGACACTTAGGGGCTACATTATTCAGGTTGGGATTATATCAAATATGCAAGTCCCATGTCACTGCCAGCATGCACCATGGCACTTGGGGGCTAATGCAAAGTCATTTTTTGCTCAACTAATTGAAGACCCGACTCATCATATTCTAAATGAGCCGGCCCTTGGGGGCTACCAATTGCTCCTATCAAAAATTCAAGGTACACAAGCCTGAGTCCATTATATTGAAAGATCCACTACTCAGTTGGTAGAGTACAAAGCTCTTAACCTTATGGACGTGGGTTCAAGCCCCATGGTGGAGATTACATCATATGATGTTATTATCAATGAATTATATACAAAGTCCCAACTCAGTATTATCTTACTGAGCCGGCCCTTGGGGGCTATACGTCGCCGCTCAAGTCTACATGATCATATTTACAAAAGTCCCTGCTCATTATTGCTTAAATGACCCGGGCCTTGGGGGCTATACTGGCTGAAGTTTTTATGGGCATTAGGCAATTACAAGTCCCAGGTTGCCGCAAGCATGACAACCCGACACTTGGGGGCTACAGGTAATATGGATATAAGGGAGAAAAAAACTTTAAATTCTCAGTTTTGAGCAAACCAGATTGACCCGGTATCTGCAACAATTATGACCCGGCGTCGGTATCAATTATGACTCGGCATCATCTGTTTATAACCTGGCGATTTTGGTAATAATAAATTGGCAAGATATACATATTCAAGCCGGCTGAAAATCAGATAAGTATTTCAAGACCAATATTTTTTCTAAAGCCGGAGCTTTGGAGGCCGATTCAAGTGGATTATTCTTCACAATATTTCTCTGTGAGAAACCAACGTCAGCAAATTGAATACGAAGTTGGCCTATTAACCTGGACTTTCCAGAAGGAGGAGATGGAAAGGACTTAAGGATGATCAAGTGTCGGCTTACAAGAATATTTAACCCGGAGTACAACCTGTCAGTTTGTTCTTGTGTTTATGTTGCAGATCAGTTTAACATGGATAAATCCAAATTAAACTTGGGGGCTAATGTCGGGGATATACCCCGCGTATGACCCGACTGGATGTATAACCCAGCCGGACTTGGCGACTCACTAATGACTCGCCCTGACTGGATGACACACTAAGTGACCCGCCCGATCCTGGCGACTTATGGGTGACCTGGCAAGCGGATCAGAGGAGCGACAAGACCCGGGGGCCCAGGAGGATCAAGGCCCAGAAGGCCGGCTTACGTTATGGTAGGCCAGCTTAAGAGGAAAGGCGTGAGGAATATTTCCTTTACGAGAAAGCAAGACCCGGACTTATATTCAACTTGTAAGAAAAGATAGATTAGTCCTAGTCCTACTAGGACACCACATGTAACCCGCCCCTCTAACTTATATAAGGAGGGGCAGGGCTCCCCAAAGAGGGACAAGCAACAAGAAACAATATCTAGGGCTAGACACAAAGGGGGAGTCGGCTTATGCGGCGACTCCCTCATGAGCATAATGAGACCTAGCCACAAACAACATGTAGGGCTATTCCGGATGATGTTTCCCGGGGCCCGAAGCTGTCTAAATCCTCGTCTTGTGTGATGATCCGCCTTGCGTCTCTCGATTCCGTCCACCCCCTCCAAGCTACCGCATAGATGCGTTGGCCTCGCGACTAAGTCCTCACAGTAGGACATCTGCCGTGACAATTCCACGACAAGAACCGAGGCGGTGAAGGATGGCGTAGCAGGAACAGCTCTGGTGCGGTGGAGGGTGGCGAAGTTGGAGTGGCAGCAGTGAGGCGCAGGACGGCGTGGTTGAACTGGCTCGGGTACGGACGGCTCGGCCTCGGCTTCAACTACTAGCCGTGGAGGGTGTTGCGGTTGAGGTTGCGGTGGACGACGATGTCGGGGTATCGGCTCCGGCGTGATGGAGGAGGGCGGCGGCTGATGGGTGGGATGGGGTGGCGGATAGAGGACGCCGGGGTTTCGCGGCTGGTGGAGAGGTTGTTTTGGCGCCCATGGAGTGCGAATGGGCAATCGGACGGGTGGGGGTGAACCATGTTTCGTTCTGGGACGCGCTTGTTTTTTGCCTTTTCGAACAGAAATGGGACGCACTTGTTTGAAATTTGGGGAAAGTATAAACTTTGCCCCCCTCTTAAATTTTGGACCTACTGCGGGTCGGGGGTAGGATGGTAATCCCAGGTGTCCCAAATAGTGGGAGGGAGCGATTTCGGCCGCGCGCATGTGTACTTAGGCGGCCATTGTGTATGAATGTTTTTCGGATGCGGTTGTGTGGCGTCTAGATGAAGCTACAAACCTACCCCGGTTTAGACCTTTGGACATCGGGCTGGTAGGTTTCACGGGTCGGAGTTATTAGAAAAGTAATTTCCTTGTACTACCAAACATTGGTCTCACGCGGTTTTGGGCGAGTAGAGGCTCTTTTGGTGCTTTGTTCGAAATTTTGAAACACAAGCATTCACGTTTAGAGTACTCTTGAACTATGAGGAATTGAGGATTGACCTAAATAAACAACGTTATATTTGACCTTGTATGTTTGAAAACCTCATTAAATTATCCGCTTCTTTTTGAAATTTTGACACTTGAAAATCCTATAACTACGATTATTTTGGAATGGAGGAGCTAAATTTGAATCTATTTTGTACACGACTACATATGCTATTATGTACAAAATCAGAGCGAAGATTGGTACCCCCATAATTTAGGTATGGTTTACAAATGCCATGATATCAAATTCAAATAATTTAATGGACTTCATGTTGAATTTGATTTTTTTAAACCACCTTAAGTTGAATTCAAATGTATGCTAGTTCATAGGTAGTAGCTATTTATAATGTCCATTGTGCAACTTTCGTATGTATAATGTGCTTTACACACACAGCATGAACTATACTCACGTTTATATTCGATTGCTAAAGCGATGCACTGTCTGGAGTTCAAAATACTAACTATGTGGATCAATTGTGTCGAATAATAACTTAGACATGCTCAAATTCGATAGAATCTAGATGTCTGATGGATCAATGACCGCTCCTTACACGAATTGCAAATATCATGATCCCATCCTAATATTTGGATACAATTTATATCTTTAATCAATGTGTAGAGCAGTCTTTTACGCGTAGTTTCACTCTCCATCGGTGGTCTCTCACACATGCTCACACACTCTCTCCCGAGGTGCCTTTCTCGCACACATGCTCTAGATATAACCCTCCCTCGCTCTCGTAACCATTTACAACTGTTTTCACTAACCTTTATCGCAAGCACTCTTCCTATCGCAAACATACACACGCACAATCCTCATCGACCCTTTCTATATACATGGACCTGCCTACGTGTCTCATGTACGCACATTATCTTTACGCCTATCTCTCACACATTGTCTCACACCTCTCTTCCTAATCGACGAGTATGATTCTAGCAGAGCATTCTGTAGGATGCCCCTTAAAGTTAGGTTGGATGAATAGTAATATCAGAGATAAAGGGGTTACCTTAGTCCGAGAACCTAGGGTTACAAATCCTAGCCGGCTTTGTCAGTGGACACAGAGTCCTTCACAATTCTTCTATCTTTGTCTTGTACGACTAGTCATCCATGGGTCTTCCTAAATGCATCACGGGCCGACCAATGTGGCGCAGGACGGAACAGAACGAAGGGCCTCACCTCGACCCGCCGGACCTCACGCGGTGACACACCCTCTTCCCCCACACCTCATTATCTTCTCACACCCACACATACCAACACAAACACCACACACACAGAAAATTTCTCCTGGTGCCTCTATTCCCTCCCCCCTTGCATATACACACTCAAGGGAATGGAATCTCTTGTCGTGACGTCATATTCGTCTCTCTATCTAGACCACTCTCATTTCTCGTGCTATCTCTCCCACGCCCCCTCCCCCGTCGGCCCCTCTATCCATGCCTCTCTCGAATACGTAATACACACACATACCTCTCTAGGCCCCGCCAAATGCATCAACTACACATTCACACAGGTTACATCACGTACCCCATTGATCTAAAAAGCCCTCTCTTCACGTTTATTTTGCATACAACATTCCTTTTGAATAAAGTGTGGCCAAAAAATTATTTTAAAGTTTCTACATATATACAACATTACAAAGTTATATGGAGGAGTACGAACGCTAATTTGCATTGCATGGTGCCCACAATGATATTTATTCCGCACTGTGAATTTGTATATTTTTATACTATATACAAAGTTAGTCATAATAAAGAGAAACGAAGAGCATCTCTCTCTCCATCGCATACCCCCCTGTACGCCCCTTTCACGTATGCACACGAAACTATCTTCAGGTTCTCTAAAAGTAAGCCCCCAGAAAATTCACGCATGTTTCATCTTTCTCTCGCGATATATGCAATGACGATCATTGTATTTGAAGCGGAAGCACGATACATACATTGGACTTCAGAATCCACTCATTACGGTCACCATTTACGTTTAGTGGTTATTATGCAGTCACGGGCTCACCGTACAACTCTGTATTTTCTCATGACATGACTAGTTGACCAGTTAAACGGTCCATGTGGCACCTCTAGTGTTGCATCACATTATCTCACTACCATCGTGCCCACCTATCGACTTGTATCTACTCTACATCTACACTCTTATAAAATACATAAAATACACTCTTATAAAAAACAGAGTTGGTGATGTGATGGATAGGAAAGAAACTATGGCAATTTTGCAAAAAGGTACCCACACACCTCTCCACATTTGCAAATAAGGCCTTCCCTCGTTCATCCTTTTCTCTCACAAGATAAACAAGTCATACAAATGCATCTTGATGTTACATGCAACGCACGGGCATCTTGCTAGTAAGAATGAAAACAAACGACAAAAAAATATTTGGACGGTGGTTCGAAGTCATGACCGCGGGCACTCACACAAACACATGCACCCACGCACGCACGCAACACCCATACGTACACACGCAGCCACGCACGCACGCACGCAACACTCACACGCACGCACGCATGCATGCACACACCAGTACACCACACGACCAGCACACACTCTCACGCTCAAGTGCTCAACCTACACATGCATGCGCACACATCAGGCCCTGACAGACACATACACAACCAGGTGATTCCCACGCACGGGTTGGAGCCTTGTCGCACCTGCATAAATTTGTGTTTATCTGACCTTTTGCCTATGCGAACTGACAGGTGGGACCCACAACGAACGTGGTCAATTTAACTAGTCAACATGGCGCCACGCAGACTATTTGGCCGGTCAACAGAGTGCAATCCGATGCTGAGCTGTGAGCAAGTGACCGTATAATCACCGCAAAATGTATATAGTGACCGTAATCAGCTTATTCTGAAGTTCGGTGACCATATTACGCTTTTCTCTCTGTAGGCCCTCCAAAACTACATCTCTACACGTTCTCGCATGTTACATCTAACAACTATGCAATACAACACTACTACTACACTCTAACACAATAAATCATATGTGTTTTTAGTTTTACTAGATATCATATTGTTACTTATAATTATTCAGTTTGCATACATTAAAATTGCCTTTGAAATGTATGGCCAGTATCATCTACCGCGCGGGAAAAATCCCGCCCTTTCCTGTTTAATCGGGCTTGTATCAATGGATCATGCGAAACAACAAAACTATAATACTATACAGTACAAGTGACAGTTCACTGGGCCGTCGTGTCGTCTACTCCTCCGTCGTAAGAGTGGAGCTAGCGCTCCCTTTCATAAATCTTCTAGTCCCTTTCGCCGACATATGGGACATCAAGCTACCGGGTCCACGTGCCATACCGGAATACAGTGCAGAGCAGCCGGGGTGAAGCACCCCAGTCATGGCACCGGCGTAGTAATGAGCAATGAGGCGTCAAATCACAAAGCTGCACCTTTCCCGCAGTTAAGTTGGAGGGACGAAGCAACCATCATTTCACTCATTGCTGAATCCGCTTCTCCCTCATCTTCTCCAACTTAACCACGTGTTGCTTCTGCCGTTGTTCTGCCTCATGTGGGACGCATATCGGCTTGGTAAAGCACTGACACATGGGACCGCATGTTAGCAGACCACCAGGACAACATCCTCCGAAAATAAGAAACCTCCCTCGCCATCCACACGGCAAAATCACCTCCTTTTTACTAATCTCGATTCTATAATTTTTTAGATCAATATAATTGAGATTTGTATAGATAGCACACAGGAGAAAAACCAAGTGGTACGGTTAAGGGCATCCACAATGTGTAGCCAAATGTGAAAATAGCTTTTGGCATCATGGGAACCATTGTGGACGGTGTTCCCAAAGCCAAAAAGATGGAACGAAGCTCCCTGATTGATTGATTGAAGCAATAGAAAAATGCAACGTCTCTCCTCTTTCTCCCATGCTTGGACGCATGTAGTACAGTATAGAGCACAGAGTCTACTCCCCTGTCCCTTCTATCACAAATCACAAAGCAATGAGGCATCAAATCACAAAAGCACGGACGAAGCAACCATCATTTCACTCTTCGCTGACTCCGCTTCTCCATCGTCTTCTCCGAGAAGCCATCTCACCGTATTAGTTATAGTAGTACTAGTAAAGGACTTCCTGGATGCAAATAAGGCGGTTGTCTCGGCTTGCAGGCGGCACTTGCAAATGACTTACCGTGGTCTCCCTCAATGATGTTCTCCGTCGAACGCACTTCGCCAAACCACCTAAAAAAATATCGTCGACGTCACCGCAATGGGGAAGGAAGTCAAATATAGTTACTACCTCCATTTTTTTTGTACACAAGGCCAGTATATCAAAATTACAATTTGCAAAGGGCCACTAACACTAATCGAGGCAAAATTGATGGGGTTAGCAACCAAGGACATTAATATCCCCTGCATGCATGCGGAAGTGAGAAGGTTGGTTTGCATGGTGCTGCATTAATCAAGCGATGAGGGGTGAGATGGTTAGCTCTTTGGTCTTTGGAGAAAAAAATACGCATTAATTAATTGACACGTGAAATGAGGATTTGTATCGATTAAATCCCGTGAAGGAAAACCCAGCCTTTCTTTTTTAACACTAGTACTCCTAGTACGTACGTACTTATCCTGTTTGGGTCTAGGCCTTGCATTGCCAAACTTCGCCACACATTTTTTCCAAGCTTGCCTAAAGTTTTCAAAATGAGAAGGAGGTACACTTGCGCACGGCTATCGCGGTCGCACCGCACCCTCACACGGTCGCTCCTGCACGTCGCGGTCGCACCGCACCCTCACACGGTCGCTCCTGCACGCCGCAAACCCAACCAAGGGAACACACCCTCACTGACACGTGCTGTCGCATGGGAACACACCAAACTCAGCCATCCTATCGCTAACACATAATTTTCGTTCATAGAGTACGTTTATCCAACCGCATGTTGGGGAGTATCCGTACGGCCCGTGCGGTGGTCTGTTGGGGAAGAAGAAGAGGTGAGGAAGAAGGAAAGAAGGGTTAGGAGACGCAGGATATTCATCCAACCGCCTGAAATGGTAGACTGACCCAAGTCAGGCGACTTGCATAACAAATATATGTTTTACACAGCAAAAGATCCATAAAAACAACAACATAAAGAAAAACTATCACTACTCGCGGAAAGAGACAACCTCGTCGTCTTTGGCTGCCGGCGCGAACCAGCCATCGTTGCCGACGTGTGTCTCCGCACCGTGGTTGTCCTCGGCCTCCAGCTACTCATTTAAGCGGAGCGTGCGGGCGCTCTGCACGGACGAGAGCACAACCCGGTTCAAGTCGAGGACGTCCGGTTCCGCCTGCAGGAGGGCCTCGATGGTAGCGGCATCCGTGCGCTCCGCGTCGAGTCGAGCCTCCGCCGCCCGGTTCAAGTCCAGGACGTCCGGTTCCGCCTGCAGGAGGGCGTCGATGAGAGCGGCATCCACGCGCTCTGCGTCGAGTCAAGCCTCTGCCGCCCGGTTCAAGTCCAGGACATCCGGTTCCGCCTGCAGGAGGGCCTCGATGGCAGCGGCATCCGCGCGCTCTGCCTCAAGTTGAGCCTCCGCTGCCCGGTTCACATCCACGACATCCGGTTCCGCCTACAAGAGAGCCTCGATGGCAGCGGCATGCGCGTGCTCCGCGTCGAGTTGAGCCTCCGCCTCCCGGTCCTCCATTAGTATCGCCATGTTGAACCGCTGGTCCGCCTGCACCATGGGGGACTCGGACGCCGGCACGAAGTCGACGTCCATCGTCTCATACCCATCGGGGGCCTTCTACGCCGCGACCTCCGCCACGAACATTGGATCGACTTCCTCCTCCTCGTAGCTTGGCTCCATAGAACTCGGGGATTGGCCCGCCGCAAAGCGAGCTTGGGAACGGAGGTCTGTGGCGCCGACCGCCGCCGCGATTTCTGCGCGGCGCTCCGGCATCAACATCTTGTAGTAAGTGATCTTGCGGTGCACCATGGCTTTCCGGCGAACTAAGGGGCGCTTGAGGCGGGCTAGGGGATCGAAAGGTGGGGGAATGAGCTGGAGATTTGGTGTGGTTTTAGGGCAGTGGCTGGCGTAGGCCGAGCAGTGAAGGTTCTGGTGTGAATAGTGGTTCCGGTGATGACCGGTCAATCGGTTTTGACTATACATCGCTCTTGTCGCGTTCGCGTTGCAGCCCGGTACGCTGGACCCTCCACGTCGCTCACCGAATGGAACGCGCTTCGTCTTGCGTTTTCGCTCGCTTGTGGGACCGCAGTTGAGAGCAAACCGACATCCCTCCCCCTCCCCCGCCCGCGTCATTTATTATACCACCACTCCCTCCGTTTTATGCGGAGTAAATAAAAACAGAGGGAGTATACTACAGATGAGGATCCCCTGACATGGCCGAACCCATTGAGTAACTGACATGTGGGGCCTAGCAAGCATGGGGTCCACCAGTAAGTGACCGAAAGGGAGGGTAAAGCAGGGATACCTCCGTCAGAGGATCCACTTCCACTATACTACTTTGACCAAATGTTAGAGTAATAATATATGACATGCAACTTACACAAATGTTAGAGTAATAATACTCCTATATGACATGCAACTTACACAAAGCATACATGGTCTAATGCGTTTTTGAGGCTAACTTTGACCAAATGTTAGAGTAATAATATATGACATGCAACTTACACAAAGCACACGGTCAAATTCGTATGTGAAAGGAGTTTCCAATGATATAATTTTCACATTATACATCTCATGTACTATTAATCTTGTCAGTAGTCAAATTGGAAACCATCTCGAGTACAAATCTAGGAGTACATACGAATCTAACAATATTGATTAGCGTTGTTGAATGTTGATACCTTTTTTTATCAAAGTAGATATACTTTGACTACACATAAAACATACATGTAAACTAGAAAGGATAGGAGGGAGTATATTGTCCGTTCAAAAATGAAACAAACATTGAATACCCTTTATATATGATTTGCGGATGCTATGATCACTGGTTCAAAATTTTGAATCCGCCTTAGGTATCACGTGCGCCACTCGTTCCCTCTCGATTTCATCCCGGGGTCCGGAGATCTATTGAAAGAGGAGTAGGGTGGGTACATGCGAATGATACCCGGCGGAATGTTCAAATGAGGCATGCGGGAGGATGGACTCGACTGGAGGGCGACATGATCGATGGAGAAGAGGGTTGGAGAGGAATGAGGAATAAGCAAACGCCACATTATTATACTTGAACGGCTCAAATAAACAATAAGTTGTCTCGCTTGGCCTACATAGTCAAAGGCCTAATGCGCAACGCGGAGCACTGACGCTCGAATATGGCCGGGAAAACAGGGAAACGGACATGTGGGGCACACCCGTCGGGACGACGTAGCGCAGACTAGTCCAATGGAGGAGCTGGTCCACGACCTCCTCGCCACCGACAATCGTTCATGTGGGTCGTTGGGGCCAACAACGGGGCGCAGCTCCAGCACCGCCTCTGGACACGGCGACCGCGATGAGCGACACGCTCATATCGTCGCTAGACACGGTCGGTTTCAGTTTGCCGAGGGTGGCGTTAGTGCTGTGGCACGACCAACGGTATGTTTGGTTTGTACCCAAGGTTGCCCCATCAAAGCATTGGGTAGCCAAAATTTTGGTTGAGGTATTGGTTGCCCATGATTTGGCCGACATTAGCAAGAAAAATGAACTTGAGTTGGCTAGAGTTCATTGGCATGCGAAAGAAATGGCAACCGTCCAAACAGAGACCAATCTTTGGGTCATGACCAAAATTTTGGTTGAGGTATTGGTTGCCCATGATTTGGCTGACACTGGCAAGAAAAATGAACTAGAGTTGGCTACAGTTCATTGGCATGCCAAAAAAATGGCAACCATCCAAACAAAGACCAATCTTTTGGTCATGACCAAAATTTTGGCAAGGTGCACTTTGGCCACAATCCAAACACACCCCAACACCCGGCTCGTCGAGGATGCACGGGGCGCCGCGACGCGTCCGCGGAGTGGTGTAGCGCGGCCAACTGCATCCTCTGGACTTGAGACCACGCCGGGTCGTCTTGCTTTTCCAATGACATGCGGGGATCGCATGTGAGCAAAGGGCATCTCCAACGTTGCCAGGACCGCAGCTGACTACCCTGGCACACCAAAACCCTCGTCCCTCGCGCCGTCGCGCGGTGCGTTCCCAGCCAGCGCCAGCTGCCCGCATTCATGTCGTCCGTTCGTATGTCGTCATTAAGAGGCTCGGTGTCCGCGGAACCAACTCCGGCGACTTAATGATGCACCTGGACGCTTGGCCTCACCGGAATGCGCTACTTAAAGCGGCAACGCCCAACTAACCTCCACACCATAGCGTATCGTCCTCCTACCTGGAACCACATCCGCCATGACCGCAAGCGCGAACGCTCTGCGGGAGAGCTTGTCTTCGGGGATGGAGCTCGAGGTCGCCGCCCTCGCTCAAGTCGATGCACAAGCGGTGACCATGCTGGCGGCCGACGATGGGAGCACCGTCAGCCACGCGTCCTACTTGCCGCCGTCCAACGTCCGGCACCGCCGAGGTTGGGGACTCCTCCGAGGATGAGTAGGGCATGGGAGGCGGCAGGGCATGGTGTGCCAACTGGCCGGTCCGTCTCCCGTGTTCTACTTTTCCTCGCCGTAGACCGCACCGTCACTTCACGGGTCTTGAACCCCGCCCCCGTACATGGAGATCACAGATGGAGGACGTCGGTCGCCGCCGTAGAATAGGTTTAGGGTCGGGTTTCTTTTATTTTTTGTCCTATAAAAGTTCGAAATGTAATGAAAATCTGCCGTGTTTGCATTAATCTCGGCCGGTGTATATGAACTTTCACAATAATATACATATTGTAGGAGTACTAGCAAGATGCCCGTGCGTTGCACGGATGACCAAGATCTGGTGGGAGAAAAGGATGAATGAGGGAAAGCCTTATCTGCAAATGTGGAGAGGAGTGCGGGTAAATTGTCATAGTTTCCTTCCTATCCGTTAGATATAGATTGGACGGCCTATATTGCAGGATCGGACACATCTTTCTACATCTACGGGAACCTACAAAATGGTTAACGTAAATTGCCTCTCTCTCTCTCTCCTCCCCTGATTTTCATGGTGGTGGGCCCCTCCCTCCCGCCAATCTACAATCAACAGCTCACACGTTTCACATTGCGTTAATTACGTAACTGGGATTACGTAGGTGTAGCATTACTCGTCCTAAAAAACCCAACTAAGCCAACCTCCTAGCATATCGCGCGGGAAAAGACCCGGCCGCGCCATTTTAGTCAGGATTACCGGATTACTAGTAGTAGTATCGATGGATCGCGCGAAGCAACGGATTTTTTTAGGGGGTGAAGCACCTAGTTTAAAAGGAAAAAATGCGGTACACTCACAGCACTCCTGTCGCGGTCGCATTGCACCCCACACACGTTTGGTCCTGCACACGGATCACGCAAACGGAATGCCCTTCGGCTTGCCTCTTCACTGACACATGGGATTGCACTTGGAGAAACCGACCATGCGCCAAACTCCCCCCGCCCACCGCACGAAAATCCTCCCCCACACCCAAAAAATCCCCCCAAATCCGATTCAACTGCCCTTCGGCCAACTAGCCAATAATATTCG
>NC_057800.1:707842771-707843726 GCF_018294505.1 Triticum aestivum
CCCCCTGTCCCCCTCCACTCCATTCGCTCCGCCAAAGACGCCCTTCCCGCCGCGCCGATACGTCAGCGCCGCGGTTCGGCGATCCTCTCGCTCCCACAGTACACTCTCGTAGACTGCCGTCCTCTAGCCGTGCGGCCACCTCTGGCTACGTTCTTGTTGAGGCGCACGGCGGTCAGTGCCGCCACCGCTGGCGACGTTCGTGTGGAGACGCACGGCGGTCAGCTTCTCCCACGATACACTCATTCTAGACTGAGGCCCCGTTCATGTCGGTGTAGCACTGAATGTTAGCTGATAGATGCTGTTAATCTCACTGTTTGCCAAAGTAGTTTACTGTCAATATGCTCTGCTTAAGAAGCTTCCACTACTAGGGAAAACCTTATACACAGAATCTTAGCAGCAGCGCGGCTTAAAAATGAACGCTACTGCTAATTAGCAGTAGCGAGCTTCAGAAAAGAGCGCTACTAATGACTAAGTAGCAGTAGCGCTCTATGTGAAAGAGCGCTACTACTATAATTGCCACGGTGTTGCCCCCATGCTAGATATAGTAGTAGCGCCCTTCCCATGGACGCGCTACTGCTAAAAAACTTAGTAGCAGTGGTTTTCTTCAAAACACGCTACTGCTAAGTATCACCGCATCTAATTAAGTTTAGTCCCATACTGCTAAGCGAACAAGGTGTTTACTACCTTAAATATGCTACTTCTCTACCCCGGCTCAAAATTTTGCTAAGTCCTCCTTCCCCCCCGGCCAGTTCCCCTACTCCTGTCGCCGCCGCCAGAGCCCGAGCGAGCCTGCCCTCACCGCCGCCGCCCGAGCCCGCCCTCAACCTCACCGCCGCCGCCCGCCGCCGCTCTCGACCACACTCTCGCCGCCCTCGACCTCACCGTCGCCACCCTCGACCGAGCCCACCGCCCAGGACCGCCGCCTCCCGATCCCGATCCCGCCCTCGCCGCCCCT
>NC_057800.1:707844094-707856625 GCF_018294505.1 Triticum aestivum
CCCCTCTCTCTTTGCTTAGTTAGTAGATGATTTTAGTAGTAGTAGATGTTAATTTAGGGTTCCTAGATAATGATTTTTAGAAGTAGTGGATATTAATTACTAGTAGTGATGGTAAACTAGTTGCATAATTAGCAGTAGTAGATGTTAATTAGTAGTAGATGTAGTAGTTAGATGTTAATTAGTAGTAGTAGATGTACTAGTTTCTTTCTATTTATAGTAAGTTTATATTTAGTAAGAACGAGTTGAATTAATAAAACTAGTTTAGTTTTAGTTGAACTAGTTAAGTTTTAGTTGAACTAGTATAGTAAGTAAATTAATAACTAGTTGAACTACTTTATTTTTAGAAAGAACTAGTTTTTTTCTTTTTATACTAAGTTTATATTTAGTAAGAACTAGTTGAACATGTCATATTTGTTGTTATTTTTTAGTTTAAGCAATTATTTCATGTTTTGGTTACACCTCCGAGTGGCCTATGTTTTGTCGGAGTGTTGATTAATTTCTGTTCCGGCAAATTTCAGGCGCTCGATATGTCCTTTTTTAGCAAAGGTCATGCCGGATTTTTTCGTGAATTCTGGCATGACTTGTGCTAGAATATGTACAAGTTTAATCTTTGAATTATGAACGTAGGAAATGTCGTACTCGGACGACGACAGTCTCCCGGGGGAGTGCAGCTGGTGCCATGATGATCGAGGTATGTGCGACAGGTTCATTGAGCTGGATGAAGATCGGCGCTTCAGCATTAAGCTCGAGGAGACCTTCGATGTTGAAATGGTACGCAACAACGACAAGTGTTTTTTCGTAATTAAGTATGACTTCAACTATTTCAACGTCTAATTTTCATCTTTTACAATTCGACTAGCTTATCCCATGCCATGCAAGACGCTATGTCTTGGAGAGGATGGGTTTTGAAGACCATGAAAATTATGAAACAAAGACAATACACCTAAGGACCCATCATGATATCGATTTTGAAGTAATTCTGTACAATTCTCAGAGCGTAACCCATTTTGGTTGCCAAAATTGGGAAGCACTTTGCAAAATGTATGGTTTTTATGAGGGTATGATTGTCACCATGGATCTTGGTAATCCTGACATCGAGCAAGACAATATGGACATTTGGGTCCTTGTTGATACGCTTCCGATTCTACCGCAATGTGAGTTTCTCAAACATAGTTATTAACTAATTTATATTGTTTATTTCAAAATAGTTGACAACTTATTTCCATTGACAGCTTATTTTGAATCTTCAAAGAATGTGCAGAAGATGGTAGATAAAACCCACTACACTGATGGCTCCGAATTAACTTATAAGGAGAAAAGTCATCTGATTGCTTATTGTACTTTTCTTGAGAATTACAATACCTATTATTGAACTCCTCCAAAATATGGTGAATACGTGCCACTAGTGCACGTGTTGAACCACATTAACTTCTATGGAGATACCCTCGTAATATTTTTTACTATTACGACATCCGTGCATCTTTTGCATACTTCTAAAACTAGTACATTATTGCTAACTACGAAGTTATTACTATGTTTTTCAACAGGAAATCCTGATGGATTGTGTGCCTCATCTGATGTATCAGAATGGTCGCCTTGCAGTTATGAACATACAGCCAGGTGAATCTAAGGAGCTCACCTGTGCATATCGGATTTCTAAAAGCGGTGAACACATGCTAATCAAAGATTGGAAAAAATGTTTGGACATTCGCAAGGAGGTTCTTGGAAGTAACATTAAGTGAAAGGCAAGAATTGGAGATAGGATAATCTCCATTCTCCATAATGGAGAGTCAGGGGCTATCTTGTTTTTTGCTATTTTGCCTTAGAGAATATTGTAGGTCCTAAGAGAATGTAGTAGGTCCTATGAGGTACAATATGTTTTTTATGTGATACAATGTGTTAGAGTTGATGATGTGAGGAGTACTTGTGATTACGACTAGTGACCAATGATATGATGATGATGATAAGTTGTTAATGATATGATGATGATGATGCTATTTATTATATCATTGGGTGAAAGAACCGCGGATTAGTTTCAAGTGGATGTCCATCCACTTGAAACTAGTCCACACGGTTCTTTCACCCCGTGATGTAATAACTCATTATGATGTAAAAACAATTTCTAAATTCCTGTTGTATGAAAACTTGTGTAAAGGTGTACGAATACAACATGAAATTAAAAAGAAATAAAATATGAAATAATAGTAGCAGCGCGGGCAGGGAGAAGCACTACTACTAATTACCAGTAGCTCTCCTCCGGGAACTCGCTACTACTAAGTCGATTTAGAAGTAGCGTGGGAGGAGGCACGCTACTGCTACACGTTAGCTGTAGCGCCTTATCAGTAGCGCATAACCCCGCGCTACTGATAGGTCTAAAACCATCGCTGCTGCTAGGATTTTCCCTAGTAGTGTTCCTTGCCCTATTCTGCATTCAATCTGCTTAGCTAAGATGGCATGCCAAGGCCGATTAGTTGCTAAAATATCCTGCCATATATTTATTGTGACGTAGATTGCCATGGTCTAGTAGCCAATCTGTTAGCTAAAATAGCTCTACACCGTTTTATACTCGATCTTTGTTGCTGCGATGGCCTTCGATAGTTCGATGGCTGTGTGCTCGGCCTCATTGACTGCTGAAACAGCCTGCCATAAATTGGCACTCAAATCTGTTTGCTGAATTAGCTTTACATATATTTTGTTACTTAGATCTGCTCGTCGAAATATCTTGCCATAGCTTTAGACATCGACCTAGGTATTTTTTTCTGGACTTCATAAAAAAGCATATATGTTTTTCCTGTAATATATAGTAGAAGAACTAATTTGTATGTCTAATAGATGGACAAGACTTGGATAACTTCTGCTCGAAGATTCTCCGCTGCATATGTCGAGGGGGTTGAAAACTTCATGAACTTTATCAGAGCTGAGTACGGTGGTACGAAATCAGATGTGCTCTGCCCATGTAGCAGTTGTATGAATTCAGTTACAAGACCCCGGTCAACTGTGCAAAATCATCTACACTTGTATGGGATGTCGGTCACATATACTAGGTGGGTTCATCATGGTGAAGCTGTGAACGTCAATGTTATTGACTACGTGGAAGCAGCAGATCACCATCTTGATCTGCCTGATGCTCAGGTGGAAGAGGAGGAGGAGGAGGTGGTGGTGGCGGAGCTAGTGAGTTTGACCAACATTGAAACAATGCTACAAAATGCTCGTGCATTCCGTGAACTTTCACCTACAGAAGAAAAACGGTGGGCCCGCATGTTGGAACAATGCAAGGTTGCTGTCACCCCAGGAAATAAGCTGTCAGTATTCTCAGCTATGGTCACCTTTCTTCATGTGAAGACATCTGAGCGATGACCAACAAATCATTCGATGCGATGTTGGCTGCTTTCCGCGAATCTTTCCCAGATGCGTCTGAGCTGCCACACACCTACAGTAAAATGATGAATTTCCTTCGAACAGTTGGAATTGTATATGATATGATCCATGTTTGTAAGAATAATTGTGTTCTGTTCCGGAAGGATTATGCCAACTTAAGTGAATGCCCGAAATGCAAATCATCAAGATGGAAAGATGGCGATGCTGTGAAGAGGATTCCTCATAATGTTCTGAGACATTTTCCAATTACACCAAGATTGCAGAGGTTGTTTCATGATGCTGAAACAAGAGAGGATGTACTGTGGCATTCTAGGAACCAGGAGTACAGAGATCAGAATGTAATGAGCCATCCATCTCATGGTAGTGAGTGGAAAAGCTTCAATGATAAACACAAAGAGTTTGCTGCTGACCCGAGAAACAATAGACTTGGCTTAGCTTCATATGGATTTAACCCATTTGGCCACCAGAGCGCCACATATAGCATGTGGCTAGTGCTTGTTATCCCTTACAACATGCCTCCAAATGTCTGCACCGAAGAATCAAACTACATGATGGCCTTGCTCATCCCAGGTCCAAAAAGTCCTGGAAAGGATTTTGATTTGTTCATGGAGCCTCTTGTGGAGGAACTTCAATAGCTATGGAAGGGTGTTCTCACTTGAGACCTGCCCACCAGCTGATTTCTTTCTACATGCTGTTATAATTTGGTGCATCCATGATTATCCGGCTTTGGGCACTATGTCAGGGCGAACGACACATGGTTACAATGCATGTGTTCGCTGTGATAGGAATCCGCTGTCATACGCAATACTCAGCAAGATCTGTTACATTGGACACCGCCATTTCCTTGCCAAAGACAAGCCGCATCCTAGAAAATACCGAAGACATGTGTTCAATGCAAAGCATGAAAACCGTGATGCGCCAAAGAGGCTCACCGCCGATGAGTTGCAAGTGGAATTAGAGAAGGTCAGGCATATTATACCAGAAAACCATCCTGGTAATGGTAGCGGGAAAAGGAAGCGTGGCAGGGTAGAAGAGAGATTATTGTTTACCCGCAGGTCCACTTTGTGGGACTTGGAGTATTGGAAAGATTTGGATCTAAGACATAATCTTGATGTGATGCACATCGAGAAAAATATATGTGACAACATTATCGGCACACTTCTTAATATTGAAGGCAAGATGAAAGATACCTTAAAATCTAGGATTGATTTGACACACATGGGTATCAGAAAGGATTTGTAGGTGCAAGATGAAGGTAAACCACGGGATATGGCACCAGCTATGTATGTCTCGGACAAGGTAAAAAGAAAATAATTCTGTGAGGTCCTGTCACGTGTGAGATTCCCACATGGATTTGCTTCCAACCCTGAAAGGAGAGTCAGTGCAGATGGAAACAAGGTATAAGGGTTGAAAACTCATGACTACCACGTCCTACTTCAAAGGGTTTTACCTGTTATCCTTAGAGGATTGGGCCGCCCTGACTTATACAGAGCAGTTGCAGAGTTGGGACAATTCTTCAGGGAACTCTGCAGTAGGAATATCAGGACAGATGCTTTGGAGCGTCTTAGAGACAATATACCAACTATCCTATGCGACCTTGAGAAGATATATCCTCCAGCCTTCTTTGATGTGATGGTGCATTTGGCTGTTCATCTACCTGATGAGGCACTACTTAGAGGTCCAGTACAGTATGGCTGGATGTACCCTGTTGAAAGGCGGCTAGGCACTTTCAAGGGCTATGTTAGGAACAGAGCTAGACCTGAGGGTTCCATTGCAGAGGCCTACATTGCTACAGAAGCGTTGACATTCTACTCAAAATACATTGAAATAGCTGATCAGCTTAGCAAAGAGGTGGGTGAAGACAATCCCGGGCTCAATGTTTTCGATTATTCTGTTCGAGTTACAGGGAAGAGTCGACAAGAGGACAAACCTAAAGATTTGGACAAAATGGTTTTGTATGTGTTGAATAACTGTCCTGAGATACTACCTTATGTCAAGTAAGTGCAGTACTGCAGCTTATACATCGTAATCTACTAAACTTGCAGCACATTCTTATATATTTAGATGTTTGACGCGATCACTATGTTGTGCAACATCTACAAAGAGGACTTACTACCGCAAAATCCAAGAAACATTGACAAACTGGTTATGGCAGGATTTGCGAAATGG
Organism: Triticum aestivum; assembly: GCF_018294505.1. NCBI lineage: Eukaryota > Viridiplantae > Streptophyta > Magnoliopsida > Poales > Poaceae > Triticum > Triticum aestivum. Next base: position 707,849,642 of record NC_057800.1, read on the forward strand.
TTCAAGAACCATGTAAGCTTTTGAAGTGCACTGTCAGTTTTTTAATATATTGAGTACATAAGATGATCAGCTTGTCTATTTTCTAACCATAGGTTAAGAAGATGCAGGAGGATGGGCAGGCAGTTGATGATGCCCTTTACTCACTAGCAATGGGTCCTGATACTCGGGTAAGACATTATGAATCTTGCATTGTTGGAGATGTGCGCTACAACACCCTTGCACGAGACGAAGGCAGGAAGACACAAAACAGTGCCATCATGAGCACGGATACGTATGACAAAGAGACAACCGAAATGTATGCTAACATAATAGACATTATTCAGTTGCAGTATATCTCCAGTTTTGAGGATCATCGGTGTGTGGTTCTGTTGTGATGTCGTTGGTATAACCTGTTTTCCAGGATCGCAAAACCCAGAGCTGATGATTATTTCAAATCCATCAATGTCAAGGCGGCATACCAGACCAACGAGCCTTTTATTTTGGCAAATCAAGCAACACAGATATTTTTCTTGGAAGACACATTTGCACATAGCGATGACTGGAGAGTATTGCAAAGGTTTGAGCAGAGGAATTCGTTTAATGAAGTTGCATAACAAGATGATGCTTACACTGCTCCTGATGTACAAGATAACAGAAATGTTCCTAATATCTTTGAGAACCATCACGTCAATGACGCCGGCGAAAAGATTGTCTGTCGTGCTGTGGACATACAAGAGTTGATCAAGAAGAAGCCAACGTTCGAGGAAGTTGAGGACGAAGAAGAAGATGACACCATGGGGAATTACGATTCAGACTGATACACATGGCGAAGATGTTGACGCTGCTGCTGCGGATGATGATTACATTGCTTTTGTCGTATTTGCCTGTCAGAAGACATTTTTTATCTACTATGTGAAATTGTGTTTGCTATGACAACTGAAACCTGATGAACATGTTGTTTAGTATTTTGCTGTGAGAACATCACTTGTTATGTATGCTGATTTGTGTTTGGTGATTGTATGACAACTAAAACATGATGACATTGTTATTTAGTTATACTCATATTTGGCTGTGAAACTTGAATTTGATGACATAGTTTGTTGTTGGACTGCAATTTGCTCGACGTCTTTGAATGAGAACAAAGCTGACCCGACAGGGCCTCTGCTATTTATTTATTTATATGAGCAAAAGGGGATACCCCCTGATTTCCGTTAATAGAAATCATTAGATGTTCACAACACTACGCCCAGCCTGCTACACAGCCTTCATTCATTACTAGTTTCAGCAAAGTGCTCATGCCGTAGCCACTGAATACATCACGAGTGCTACATACACTACAAATAAAGAGACAATCATCCTATAGAGCACATCGATTTTTCCCATTATCTTCAGAAGCTCTTTCATCTCCTCATTGCTGTCAAGGCCGTTTAGCAGCTGTTGCTTGGCCGTGATCAGAGGAACTGCATCTTTAAGCTTCTGCTCTGCATCTTCCTCTTCTGCCGTTCCTTCAGTTACTTGTCCAACACCCCAACCTGCTGGTATTGGGATTCCTTGGCTAACCAAATAATCAGCGTAGTTGCATTCCCCCACATCAGCAACTTCCCAGAAATACAAATCACACGAATCTTCCCTTTTCTGCACGAATCAAATTGGTAGATCATCAACCAAACTATTAAAAAAATCAGCAACTGAAAGCATCAGAACAACACTTAAACATATTATTGCCCCATGATTTGGGCATTTGTAGAAGACTCGGCCAGGGTTGCGGATTGTGGTTGAGACGCGACGGATGACTCAGCGTGATTTGCAGCAGTGGCACCACACCAACGGCAGCAAGTTGTGATGAGCAATTGGCTGCGGTGCGCGTGCCGGCAAGGGTGTGATGAGACCCACAGGCGATGGTACGGGTTGCGACTTGGCGTATATCTGGTTTTTACCTGCTGAAGAGCAGGTGGACGAGCAGCCAGCGGACATGGTTGCTGCGGCCAGAGCTTCTGATGCTAGGCAGAGTAAGCAGAGAAGAGGAGAAGCGAACGTTGGATATGTCAGTTTCATTACTTGCAGAGTAGCATAGCACCATATATATTCATAGTCTAGGTTTGGATTTGAACCAGCTATAGGAGCACGTCTTTATTTTTTTTCCAAAACTCGGCAACGTCTCATTACTGGCACACTAGCTTGTTCTGTACGCCTTCCCAAGTCTTTGATTTTCTTTCCCTTTTTTTGCGAGGAAGGAAGGAGGACAAAATTGAGAGTTCCTGGGACTCGAACCCAAGACCTCTCGGTTGAAAACCAAGGGTGCTAGTCACTTATGTGGCGAACGTTCCCTGTGAGGAGGACGACAGACGAACACATTTTCCTTGCAGTTTTCTTCCTATATATAAAAAAGTATGCTACGTGGTGTCCGCTTAGTCAACAAAACGATTGTGCCAACCTTGACCGTTGGATGGACATTCAACGTCTGTCGCATTTCTTCAGTCTCTTCTTCCTCGAGCCGCCAAAGCCAAAGCAGCGTCGGCAGGACCGCCTGCTCCCGCCTCCCATGGCTGGCTGTGATCTGCCCCGGCTCTTGTTCGTTCCCGTCCGAGACCTCACCTTCGTCCTCCGCCTTGGTTCGCTCGCTGCGGCGCCGCCCTCCAGTGTTGTCAACATGGTCAACAACCGAGAGGAGTAAGGAGATGACTATACATTGTGAGGATGACAGTAGGGACCCAGCAGCGCGCGCAGTAATTTTGTTTTTTCAGGACGGAGAAGGGTATCAACTGGGTTGTGCGGGACCCGTGGCCCGTCTAGCCCAGGCTTTTATTTCATATGTTTAGCACATGGCCACCCCAGTTTGTTTTTTTCCTTTCTAAAAATTGCTAGCCAGCTATTTTGTTTTTTGCAGAATAACCAATGTAGGCCTACTTGCTTTTCTACGCCCTGCTGGGCCGGAAATCTTTCAAGACGAGGAGGGATGCATTTTGCCCAGAAAATGGGCTATAAGTAATAATAAATGGGCTGTAAAATGAAAAATACAGCAAACAGACAATTAGTTCCAAAATACTGTTTTCTTTCAGATTTTGATATTTTAAATTTCATTGTTTTTGTGCGGGTAAAATTTCATTGAATTTAAATTAAGGTATATTTAAATTTAAAATTAATTTGAATCTGGCTAGAAATTTCGGGCTGTATGCTGTTTGGGACAGACTTGGAGGCTGACTTGTGGGTCTACTAGGTTGACGTGTACTTTGGCTTTGTCAACTTAGTCCACAAACGATTCTAGCAGTAGTGACCGTTGGATGTTAATCCAACGGCCGTGCTGCTTCTTCAATATCTGATCTTCTTGCTCCAGCCGCCCAAACCAGCTCCGGTGGGACTACCTGCTCCCGCCTCCCGTGGCCGGCTGTGCTGCCGCACAGGCCGCACCGCCCCACCCTACTTCATTGCTGGCCAGGCCATTCCTCTACTCACCCACACCTCCTGTTATTTTACGGCGACGGCAGCCGGACCGGCAAACCCTCGTACTCCCCACCATGTGGGCAACCATTGCCGAGTCTTCCCCGGCTCTATGTCGTTCCCTTCCTAGGCCTCGCCGTTGTCCACCGCCATGGTGCTCTCGGCGCGGCCTGGTCAACTTGGTCAACGAACGACATCCATCAGTCATGGACTGTACGCGCAAAATAATGATTCCTCCACCTGACAGCTAGGACCCACCGGAAGGGCCTTTGTATTTCACGAAAAAAACGTTCCCCCCGCTGACATGTCGGACCCACCAACTATATCTTCGCACGCAAGGAAGTGCCTCCTTATTACAAACACAAAAATGAATACCCCCCTGCTAGCTGGGACCCACCATAGTGGGAGGATGACTTGTGGGCCAACAAAGTTGACGGGGACGGAGGGCTTTGTCAACTTAGTCAATATGAACGATTCTAGCTCCAGTGACCGTACGATGTCCATCCAACGGCCGTAGTTCTTCTTCAACCTCTGGTCTTCTTGCTCCAGCCGCCCAAAGCAGCGCCGGTCATGCCGCATGCTCCTGCCTCCCATGGCCGGCTGTGCTGCCGCGGAGGCCTCACCGTCCCCTACTATTCCCACCACTGGCCAGTCCCTGCGGCGACGGCAGCCTCACACCGCAGCCGAACCAGTGAACCCACGTACTCCTCTCCGCGCGGGCTTCCACTGCCGTGTCTTCCCCGGCTCTGCGTCGTCCCCTTCCTAGGCCTTGCCGTCGTCCATCGCCGTGGTGCTCTCCGCACAGCGTGGTCAACGTGGTCAAGGAATGACTTCCATCGGAAGAGTACTGTACGTGGAGAGGCTGACAGCTGGGTCCATGGCCACAGCCTAGTTTTTTTGTGCTTTGCCAAGTAAGACACTTTGTCAGGCCTGTTGGGCTGCAAATCTTTCAAGACGAGGAGAGCTTTCATTCGGCTGGCCGAGAAAATGGCCCATCAGTAATGAGAAATGGGTTGTACATTTTTAAAAATCATCAAACCGGCAATTAGTTTCAAATATTTTTTTTTCATTTCAAGATTTTAAATTACATTAATTTTTATGCGTGGAGAATTTGTTGGAGTTTATATTGATATACATTTCTTTTTAAAATTAGTTTGAATGTGAGTCGAAATTTCGGGATTAAAAACAGTTCCAACCGCACCGAAATATGCAAAATTTCATATAATTTTTTAACCGTGGCCACAATTTGGGTTGTAATGCTAACAAAAAGAATATGGGCTCCAAAAAATACCTTAAGAATTAGCAAATCGGCTCAAAATTATTAGAAATAATGGCAGATGGGTTGTATGCTGTTTTCCACATATTTGAGGATTTCCTGAAAAAAGGTTGACGCACAAGCAGTGACTGTTGGATGTTCATCCAACGGCCGTCGTGCTTCTTCAATCTCTGCTCTTCCTGCTCCAGCCGCTAAACAAGCGCCGGCGGGACTGCCTGCTCCCTCCTCCCCGCGGCCGGCTGTGCTGCCGCGCAGGCCTCACCGCCCCACCGTACTCCCATCGCTGGCCTAGCCATCTCTCTACTCACCCACACCTGCTGTTATTCTCCGGCGATGGCAGACGAACCAGTAAACCCTCGTACAGTCGTACTCCCCTTCGCGTGGGAAACAACTGCCGAGTCTTCCCTACCTCTGTGTCATTCCCTTCCTAGGCCTCGCCGTCGTCCACCGCCCTGGTGCTCTCGGTGTGGCCTGGTCAACATGGTCAACGACCAACATGCATCTGAAGTGGACTGTACGTGGAGAGGCCGACAACTGGGTCCACGACCGCACGCAAGGAAATGCCTCCTTATTACACACAAAATAATGATTCCTCCACCTGACATCAGGGACCCACCGAAAGGGCCTCTGTATTTCACGAAAAAAACGTTACTGCCGCTGACAGCTCGGACCCACCAGCTATATCTTCGCACGCAAGGAAGTGCCTCCTTATTACGCACAAAAAAATGAATACTCCCCTTGTTAGCTATGACCCAGTATAGTGGCAGGCTGACTTGTGGGCCTACTAAGTTGATGGGGACGGAGGGCTTTGTTAACTTAGTCAATATGCACGATTCTAGCTCCAGTGACCGTATGATGTCCATCCAACGGCCGTAGTGCTTCTTCAACCTCTGGTCTTCTTACTCCAACCGCCCAAACCAACGCCGGTCGCGCCTCGTGCTCCTGCCTCCCGTGGCCGGCTGCGATGCGGCGGAGGCCTCACCGCACCCTACTACTCCCACTGCTGGCCAGGCCATCCCTCTACTCACCCACACCCCCCGTTACTCTGCGGCAACGACAACCTCACACCACAGCGAACGAGTGCCCTCGTACTCCTCTACGCGTCGGCATCCACTGCCGCGTCTTCCTCGGCTCCGCGTCGTCCCCTTCCTAGGCCTCGCCTCGTCCACCGCCCTGGTGCTCTCGGCGCGGCGTGGTCAACATGGTCAAGGAACGTCTTCCATCGGACGTGGACTGTACGTGGAGAGGCTGACAGTTGGGTCCACGGCCGCAGCAAGGAAGTGCCTCCTTATTACGTGCAAAATAATTATTCCTCCACCTGATAGCGGGGACCCACCAGACGGGCCACCGTATTTCGCCCCCTTGACTGCTGGGACCCACCAGCTACATCTTCGCAGGCAAGGAAGTGCCTGATAGTCGGGACCCACCTGGTCGAAGCATACGTAGCGTTGTCATTCTGGTCGCGAACGTGTACGTACATACTGGTCGATGTAGAGGCGCGCACGTGTCGTAGTAGAGGCGCGCACGTGTCTTAGTAGAGGCGTGCACGTGTCGTAGTAGAGGCGCGCACGTGTCGTAGTAGAGGCGCGCACATAGCATATACACGTACGTACAGCGGCCAGGGTGCAAGAAAGAAAATATGGCCATGTATGTGTACATACGGGCGAGGTCTCGAACGCCTACTCGCGCATACGTACGGCCAGGGCTCGTGTACATTGCTGGGTCGGAATGGAGAAACAGCGTCATCGTCGTGTTCATGGGGAGGCAACGGAATGCGTTGTGTTCATGGGGAGGCAACGAAATGCGTCGTGTTCATCGGGAGGGCTTGGACGGAACAGGCGATGGAAATGAGGCCTGGCATATTGCAGAACGGAGGAAACGGCCTTGTGTTCGACCGGACACGTTCGAAACGGGATCCTGTTCATCGGGAGGGGTCTGGCGTACCGCAAAACGGAGGAAACGGACCTTCTACAGTCGAAACAGGGGTCCTGTTGATCGGGAGGGGTGTGGCGTACCGCAAAACGGAGAAAACAGACTTGTGTTGGAGCACTATGGTCGAAACGGGGGTCCTGTTCATCGGGAGGGGTGTGGCGTACCGCAAAATGAGACTCCACGGGATATTGTTCATCTCCACCATCGACCTCCTCCAGCCTCCACGGGCTCCTGTTTATCCAGCCTCCACCACACGCTACTCCACCGGCTACTGTTCAACCACCCCTCCACCGTCTGCTGTTCATCCAGCCCTCCACACCACGGGGTCCTGTTCAACCACCCCTCCACGGGCACCCCTC